>NW_024039660.1:0-233970 GCF_016077235.1 Cyprinodon tularosa
TCTCATTCTTGTGAGAGCAATCTCTCAGGCCATGAAAACATCTGGTGCATTCAAATCAGAAACTTATGACGGTTTAGTCACAAACATGTCAGAACACATCTTTCCCTTGCTTCAAGCCATGTCAGTCTGGCCTACTGCTCCCCCTTCGTATCTTAGTCAAAGCATCACCCTTTCTGGGACCATTACCGCTCCGTGTGCCTTGAAAATAACAACTCTTTTTGTATGGCCAAATTTTGCTGAGCTGGGCAACCTTGAGATGTCAAATATTTCATTTTTATTGAGTGTGCTTTCTTATCACTAAGGGGTCTCAACCCTGCGTTGTCCTGCAGACTTCACTCCTATTGGGGCCAGGTGCAATAGTTACACATACTCACTGCTCTGCTTTTCTCCTCTCTGGCCTTGAATTGCTCTTATAACAGTATTTGGGAAAACAACTTTAAACTTATAAAACATTAACTTTATTTTATCTTATGATTAGTGCAGATTAATACACAACAAAAACTGGAAATCTATGATCCTCCAACAAGAAACATTGGATTTGATATGTTGGACATTGGCTAAATTTTACCGGATATGGACTCCCTTCCTGAGCATTCTAACCAGATTAGACCAGATTAGAGATGGATCTTTACTGTCTTGTTTCAATTCTTCTAATATTTTTGTTGTTTAATTTTCTCTTAATTGTGGCTTTTCAAAAACATGGTTAGCGCTAAATGTAATATTACTACATGTGTTGCTACATGGAGAGAGTGGGTGGGGCGGGTTTTATTTCTGAAGTTTTCTTTTTTGAGGTTACAAAAAAAAAATAGAATAATACTGTATATTGGATGTAGATTTGCATGGACATACATGCTGCATATATAGATATATATATACAAAAAAAACAAAAGATTATATTATAAAAGCCTCGTAAAATATATTCTAATCAGAAAAATTAAATGATGAATAAAAACTGCAGCAGATCATCTTGATCATGGCTACATGCCTTGAGTTCCTGAATTGTCATTGTCTGATTTGAATTTTGCATTAACCAGGAGTTGCAAAGATGTACCTGACAAAGTGGCTGGTAAGTGCACAAATAAACTAATTGCAATTTCATTTTAGTTCTTTACCTTCTGATGAGATATCCCTTTGAATGTAAAGAAATAAACATATACCCCTTTCCTTTCTGACTATTTATTCTTAACCTTTAATTTGATCACATCAAGTAAATTTTAAATATTGGGTAATTTTACTCACTATGATGTCTTTCATTTTATTTCCTCATGGAAAAATACAACAACCTGATAGAGCCCCTATGAAAACATTGCTTTCACACTTGAACTGGAAAAATGGTCTAGAGTTGTATAAAACACATTCTTTAAGATAGAACAGCATATCATATCACTGACAGATGAGAACAATAATAATATGTTTATCAACCCTTGCAAACATACAAAGCGTTACTTCTCTTATGTTCTCTCAGCTCTGTGCAGTGGTGGCATTATGGGTGTTTGAAATATTTTACTAATTATAATCAAAATTAAAGTATTTGCATCCTCCCAAATAAGATAACTAAATCTCTGGTTTGTAAAGCTAATAGAAACAATGGTAAGACCTTCACATGTGCTTAGACTAAAACATCTTTTAGACATATTTTTTATGTATAAGCTTAAAGTTTATAAAAAAATAAATATGCAGAGGTGTTTATAAAGTACCTGATATGGCTTTAAAGTCAGACTGCCTGATGGTTGACAGAGATGATGGCATCAGCTGCCACTCTGCTGTATTGTGATGGCAGGCAGCAATAACATGGACGTGAATGAGAGCTCTGTCCTAGAAGTATCCTATCCCACTGCGTCATGTCCAAAAGCAGCTTCAATCACACTGTGACATACAGAGGAGGACAGCACAGAATGCAGGCACTGCTTAGAAACCACAAAGCAGCCCCATGCTGTGTTCTGCATAATACATGCATGCTGCGTGCATATGCATGCATACAAAGTTGTATCTTTTCTGTGTTTATTAAGATCATTTGAAGTTATTCTATTTTTAATCTGAAATTTCAACTTAATCCATCAAAATATCTTTACAGGTTTTACAGTTTTAAATGAATTTCATTTAAAAGGTCACAGTAATTACAGATTTACCAAACACAACAAAGTATGCTCAGCCAAAGCAAGGTCATTTGTTAGTCTGCTGAAATGCAGTAGATTTCAAAGCCAGCTCAATGTGTCAGAGAGTAACAGCCTCTTAAGTTTGCTAAAGAATAATTTAAATTTAGAGTATTAGAGAAAAACCACCCTTCTAGTCTGTTGTCTGCAGACATATTTATTTGTTTCTATCACAATTGATCAAGCTGGAAATGGCAAACTCATTATTTGGGTGGCAAATTCATCTCATGTGACCTTCATAAGAGTCTTTGAGGCAAAAGTGTATCTCACCATGCTGAAATAACATGAATGAATGTCCTCTGCAACTGTTAAGCATTACATACATTTATATCATAGATTACAAAGATTATAGGTATACCTAGAAAAATAGAAAGACTACAGAAACATGAAATATTTTTTTCCAGTAATGCAGAGGACCTTTTCAAAAGGTAAGCACAGCTTAATACAATATACAGTCTTGTTTGTAGAGCAAATTTTCAAAGATGGCGCAGATTAACTTATGCATTCAGGAGACAACAGAAACCTTTTTTGCCTTAATTAATATGCAGATCATAATCTCATGAACAAACTGTGCAAATTCACATGTGGAGGATATGTAGATCTAAATATAATACTACTTGCTAAATGATTTCCCTATCTGAAACTCACTTTTAACTCATTTTTAGCAATTGAGGTGCAGACTCACATGTCAAACTGTTAGAAGTCACTGTGGACAGAAAGGAGGTATTGGTACAATGCTAGACTATGGGTAGATATTTAATTTGCATTTAAACATATTTGGACTGTGAGAGAAAAGTTACTTGTTGCATTTTTGGGAGCTACTAGTGCCCTTCCTCTAATTAACAACAATTCTTTAGAACACCGGTGAACCTGACTTGTTGTTATTATATATTATGGAAGCATCAAAGCCTTTATTCTTTTAAAGGAAAAGTCCAGTCAGCAAGGGAATAATCAATGGATCATTATCTATACCTAAAACTAACACGTTCATGGTGATTTAATGAATTCAGCGTTAATAAGTTAAAAATAAATAAATAAATAATACATTTCGTTGTGATCACTGAGTCCAGGAGCGGCCATTTTTGCCCAAATATAGTAACACCTCACTCCAAGTGCACCCTCACAAACAATTACAGGTGCTTGTTTCCAGGTACTTAGAGATTCACTTCCATACAGAAAGCACACATTCATATCTTCAGGTAACACAGAGTACATGTCAGACTTAATAATACTACTTCAGCGATAGTTTCAAGGTGTTGCTTTATTGTATATCTCGTACCGTGTCTTTTGGTTGTGCTGTTCTTTTTACATCTCGTTGCAGGTGATGAAGCAGACTGAAAATGTTTTGTCATTGTCTCCTTTCTATCTTCTCTTTCTTTCATCTTTTCTCTCTTTTTTTTCCTTTTTTCTTGTTTTTCTGCTCTATTTACATTGCAGTGTCCATATAAACAGTAAAACTCCCTGCATAATTATAATAAAGCAATTTATAATTTATGCATTAAACAAGTGGAGCAAAATGACAATTGCCATACTGCTACACTTGTGAAAGTAAAATCTGTTGGGCTCTTTTTGGCATCAAGACAATTATTCTTATTGCCACATTGCCAGACAGGACACTGTTAAAAAAAAAAAAAAAAAAAAAAAGTAACAGCTCACTCCTGCCATCTTCCGGCAGTGACGTCACGATGCGGTAAGCCTAGCGCCATTCTCCCCGCTTTACAAGCAAAATCAATGGGAACTACTAGACACATCTGCAATCAACAACAATTATTGAAGATTTCCAGAGGACTTCACCATTGAAATTCACCAGAGCTATAGTGAAACTGACAATGCTGACGTGCATGGCAGTTGGATGTTGTAATAAATCGGGTAAAAGTAAAAAAAAGATGTGTTATTTCACCTTTGATCCACCACTGACGGGTGAAGAGGTAGGATTTGCCATCGAACTTCTGGCCAAAGAAAAAACATGTAATATATAGCCAACATTTCGAAGAATTTTTTTAAATTTTTTTTTAAGATGACTTGGATAATAGCACATTGTGACAAACACAAAAGACAGGACTTTGACTTGATCAACAGCCGATACCGCACCGTGACGTCACAAACCAGTAGGTGGCAGTAGTGCTCTTTGATAAACAAGGATGCCTCCATTAAAGCACATTCAAATGAAATTACTCTTAAATAAAAGCAGTAATCATTTATTGAACAGTATGTAATAATTTCATATTTAAAGTACTTTCAGAAGCTTGAATTCGAAAAATGTATTTTCCTTTAATATATTTTTTTTCCACCTTTCTGCCAAAATCATGTCCTCTGATAATTCCATTGTATACATAGATGTGTGTTGCTAAGGTTATATAGTACAAACCACTTAGAGGATTGTCCAATTAGCTACATATCCAACAATACAGCCAAAACAAGCTATTGACATGCATTGCATAAACAGCCCTTTTCTGTCACTGCCTGACATTAAATTAAAACCATCTTGTTTGAGATCAAGTAACATACCTTTTTATTGCTGTGAGAGATAATTATATATTTTTTTATTTCTTTATTGAATGTCCGAAGTTTACATACAACACTTGGATGATGATTTCATAGCTTTATAAGCTTCAGTTTGACACCTGCAAGTAGCTGAAGTAGCTGAAGTATCCCCCCAAATAGAGCTACAAGAATTTATTTCTATGGTCAAGCAGCTACATCCAAGCCATACATCAACAATTGTAATGTAAATCATTGGATGCATTGGTGTAAAGCCCACTGCCTCTGGACTGTAGAGGCCTGTTCTTGGGTAGGTGGATAGTTCTTCATCTGGCACTCTGATGGATGTGTTGGGATCTGGAGATCTGCCACCTTCCTCCAGCAGAGAGCGCCCTGGGTCTCCTGAGATGAAGCCACCTACACACCTGAGGCTGATTCACCTGATTAGGAGACCCACTACTTAAGCAGCGGCCAGACCTGTCTTCAGCGCCGGAGTGTTGACCAGTTTTGGTTAGCGGAACCTGAGGCTCAGTTTTGCATTGAGAATCTCTGTCTGCTCTAGAGAGCAACCTGATTCTAACCAGCCTCTGTCTTTTCTGCTCACAGGAAAACCCGACTGAAGTCTGTAGCTCTAGAGGAGCTTGTGCTTGGAAACCTGCCTGCCTGCCCAAAAAAGCCAAACCTGAAGACTCTCAGTCTGAATTCCCCAGCTAGTTCTCAAGAGAGGACTAGGAGAACAACTCAAGGTCTGAACCTCGCTAGCCTGAAGCTAACCCTGCCGCTGCTGAGCTCTCTGCTAAATCCACAGTCTCTGGACCCAACCGGTTCCCTCTCTCCATCGATCAGTCTAAACCTCATCAGGTACCAATCAGAATCAACGCTCTGTCAAGTCATCGCTGCTACCTGGCTAACCAAACAATCCCTCTCTGCAGATTACTCTGTGATATCAGTCCCGGACCAGTACCAGAACCTGTACAATCATTACTCATTGTGTGCTTCTCAAAATAAACTGTTGAACTTTTACTCTGTTTCCTATGGTGTTCTGCATGTGGGTTTAATCACAGAGACCCATTATGACAGGATGAGTCTGGGCTTGGTGGTTACCAGAAGGAAGCTACTTGTCTTATTGTGTTTTTCCAGCTGTAAAGTTTGATAAAGGGAGAATTGTGCTGTGAGGTTCTTTTTTTATTTTAAAGCCTGGCTTGGCCCCTTGCCTCAAGTGAAACGGGCTCTGAATGTCATGGTCTTGGCCCTGGTGGTTGGCATTTTCATTTACTCCTGTCACCTGTTCTAATTCAAGTGGAGGCTGATGACGCTCATCTTTTCCACCCGGTTCCCACTGCTTTTTATGCTGCCTGTTTTCCTTCCCTTGGTGCCAAATTATTCAAGCTGTTTGGTGAGAGTAATTCTATTGATCTGGTATTTGTTCCATGATTCTGATTCTGACCTGTCTCTCTCCTTGGATATCCAAGTTTTGCCTTGCCCTTGTCTGCTCTGTCAGTTTTGTTTTGGACTGGTTTCCTGGATTCTGCTGGTTAACCAAACTTGGACTGTGCTACTGAACTAGGCTTGGATTCTCATTGGGTATCTCATCGGCTCTCTGATTCTCTGGTCTTTACTTCAGCTCTTGATACTCCCTCAAAGACATTGCTGCCTCCTCGGTGTCGGCTGGCGTCTGCTTGCCTTAACAGTCTGTGTTCTGGAAGCGGTGGACAATCTCCCTTTCAAATTCTTCTCCTTCCTCTGGGATCGGACTGTACTCAGAACCAAGTCAGTGACTTAGCTCCTAGTTGTGATCAGCCCGTTATTCTTTGTCACTGAGCTGAGTTTTCTATCCCTGCAGTGAATCCAGTTATCCACCCCGCTCACAACCAGCCGCATGCTGTATTTTGTAATTATTAAAGGCTTGTTTGAAAATCATCCTGATCCGTCTGCTTTGAATATTGGGTTCAAGTTTCCAAGCTCATGACACTGAAAGCTTTAGAGTACAAAGAAATCTTAGACAATTCCATGTTTTTAACATCATAGAATCGGTTTGAAGAGGGTCCCTTCCTCTACCAACATCATGTGCACCAGCAGTGATGGGACTAACGGCGTTGAAAGTAACGGCGTTACTAACGCCGTTACCTTGTTTTAGTAACGAGTAATCTAACTAATTACTTTGGCTGTAACTATAACGCAGTTACCATTGCAGACACCCCGTTACTGCGCGTTACTCAGGTCGCACAATGAACCTTTTTTCATGATAGGACTCGTGCGCAGCTGCGTGAAGCTGACACCCCACCCACGTCAAAAAACTCTGCAAATAGACTGAATGGTTTAGTGCAACGTTAGTGCAGATTTGTGCAGAAAAAAATATTGTTTGTGCTACTTTTGTTTAAGAGATATTAAAGATTATTTTTTAGGTCATCCAGAGGTGCGCGCCTTGTCATGAGAGAGGGGAGGATGAGAATGGCTCATGTATAGTGAGATTCCGTCTGTCAGTTGTGTAAGTGGGTGTTTCTGCTGGCGGGTGTTAACATACAGCACACACAGAGAGATGGAGAGTGAGGAGGATCCAGCAGCAATACAGCTTTTTTCTGATGGAAATACAGGTGTTACGTCGAGCTGCGTTTCCCCATCAGATACGGTTTCCTCTGCATCTCCGCACAGCGCAGGCGGCACGAGTCACCGCGCAAGCGACAGGAAATGCGCATACTCGCTAAAGGCGCGCAACAGTCACCCTGTGCACGCGCCACAGGAGAACTATGGAGAGCGTGAACGATCAAATGATTAACCTGATAACAGCCAGAAATGATAGCCTATATGGAGAAAGGGAGAAATCTGGATGCTTGGATGGATGGATGGATGGATGATGGATGGATTGATGGATGGATGGATGGATGGATGGATGGATGGATGGATGGATGGATGGATGGATGGACGGATGGATGGATGGATGGATGGATGGATGGATGGATGGATGGATGGATGGATGGATGGATGGATGGATGGATGGATGGATGGATGGATACTCTGCCTTTTCAACCTACTGTATTTTTTATTTTAAACATTATTTGATGGCCTTTGTGGCAGAGATGGAGATCCATATTTTATGTCACACACAGAGTATACATATAGATAGATAGATAGATAGATAGATAGATAGATAGATAGATAGATAGATAGATAGATAGATAGATAGATAGATAGATAGATAGATAGATAGATAGATAGATAGATAGATAGATAGATAGATAGATAGATAGATAGATAGATAGATAGATAGATAGATAGATAGATGATAGATGTTGCAGTATCTATAACAACCCAAACACACAGGATTTCAGAATTAGACATCCCCAGTCATTAATTTCACCAGATCTGAACGCCCTGTTAAAAACCTTCACATGGCGTCCCCCCCTGATGTCATTTACATTGACTTGCAATAAATGCTAAACTCTCTGCAGGTTCTTGTCTTTGTCGTCCGCTCTATTCAGCTGGCTTTGGAAACACACGGCGAGAAGGTGTGGGCTGGGTGGTGAGGGTTACGGGGGCGAGTAACGCAAAAGTAATGCAATAGTTACTTTTACTAGTAACTAGTTACTTTTATTGTGGAGTAACTCAGTTAGTAACTCAGTTACTTTTTGGGAGAAGTAACTAGTAACTATAACTAATTACTTTTTCAAAGTAACGTGCCCAACACTGTGCACCAGTGCACAAAGAAAGGTCCATACAAACATGCTTGAGAGACCTTGGTGTGGATGAACTTAGCTCTTGCCTTAACCCAATAAAACACATTTGGAATAATTTACAGGCTGGTTGTAATTTGAGAGATAGACTATCTTGTCCAAAAGCCTATGTACTCACAAAAGCACCTTTATAGTAAATGAGCCAGATGGGTGATATTGTTTTTCTGACCTGGTTAACCTCTTCGTGCTTATTTCAATGTTAATCAACAGCAAAGAGGTAATATGTAGTAAGCTACAAAAGTTGCTTCGGGGAGGTGACTTTGCTATTCGCATTAAAACAATTATCTTTTCATCAAAAGTCAGAAGTTAAGCTGATTGACCTTTGCACTACCAATCTTTTTATTCACCGTTCTATAAATGGCTCTTTACATTGTGACCATCATTGTGTCTTAAGGTTGGCAAAGTCAATATTTTGAAGTGGCATTCTCAAAACCCTGATCTCAGGCCTGTGTGAATAAATGTGTGAGCAGAGCTGAAAAGCTGTGTGTAAACAAGAAAGCCTACAAACCTGGTCCAGCTCCGTCAGTTTGGTAAGGAGGACTGGGCCAAAATATCAGCAAACTCTTGTGAGAAGCTTTTAGGGAGAAAAATAAAACATTTGATCAAAGTCACAGTTTAAATAGAAACCAAACATGGAACGGAATATTTAAGTGTTCCACCCTTCTGCTTTATTCTCTAAATTATAGTTGACACATTTTAGAGGCCATATCTATTTAATCATCTCCTGGGATTACATTGAGGTCCCTCAGGGGGTCCAAAGAAGGCCTTTTACCTCTACAACCACAGAGGAGACAAAGGATGGATGAATTTAAGGCAGCAGCAAGAAATCGTCACATTATTGGATAATTAAAGGGTTAATTCTATAATTTGTAAAATATTGAGCTCAACAGGACTGGAATATGATTTGCTTGTGTCACATGCTTGTGTCTTTTTACACTTTTCTACATTGTAATTACTATTTTGTCATTTCCTTTTATTCAGCCATTTCATTTTGGCATTCAATTGGTGACATATTGTAAACCTACCACACCCAGCAGATGGTGTGGTACATGTACAGCTTTTTACGAGAGTCAATGAGCAAACATTTTTGTGCCCTAGGGCGGAAATAGTCACCAATCCGAGGAAAAAAAACAGCTTTACCTGTCATCAAAGATAAAATATTTATTTGCACATCTAAATATATATATATATATATATATATATATATATATATATATATATATATATATATATATATATATATATATATATATATATATATATATATATATATATATATATATTTCAAAATATTATAGTTTTAAAATTTTATCTGGTTTTTTTATGTCTCAATCAAGGTTATTGGGTGGGTGAGACTGCACCCCAGCGCCCTCTGTTGGCCAGCTGCCCCTCAATTACACAGGGGAAATAATGTCCTCTATTTAAATAATCATAGCATTGACAGGTTAATGGGATTTTTTTTTCGTGTGAGTTAACCTTTAGAGAAGGGGAATTTGTGTCAGAGTTTTAAAAATCAAGAACAAAAAGGGACTTTTATGAATTAAAAGCTAGGATAAACAGATTATGAATTAAGCTCAGTATAGGTTTGAAAATATTGCGTGTCTTACTTACAATTTCAGAAAACAGAAGAAACTGCTACGGAGATATTAGGATACATTTCACTTTTAACTGTTCTTTTGTGACTCTTTATTATTGAAACTGTATTTATTTTTTTACTAGCTTTTTTTTATTATAACTACACTCTAAGTACTAATCTGTTTGAAATAAAGGCCAGCACTGCAATCTAAACTGAGTGATGTCTACAGGAGAGTGTCAGAATACACGTTTTATCTGTTTCTTAGCTTAAATTGAAGAGAGGAAATCCGTGCTTTAATTTGGTCGTTAACTAGGAACATCTGTTCATCTACGCTTCTAAAACCTAGAAAAACTGCATAAATCACAAAAGTTCAGAGTGAAATTTTCAGGGCAGCTAAGTGGAGCTGCATCATATTGATTTAAATTAAGCAGACAAATGTTCCTAGAAAGAAAACCAGTGCAGAAGCCTGTGATAGATGAACACAATAAGGGGAGGATGTTGGATTAAATGCTGCTGCACATTGTGACCACAGTCTCGATGAGTCATTTGCAGGAGCACAGTTAAATGACTTCAGGTTTATCCTCCACCCACCTGCTGCAGTATTAGTGGGTTTCTACTAGCCTCTGAACATTTTGCTTGTATCAATAAATTGGTCTTGGTCTCAGTAATTTTAGCTGACCCCATGTTTCTACGCCCCTCGGACCAGTTTTTTGTTTTCTACAGGTCCCTGACTGGATAAAGAGGGACTGCCTGTAAATCTTGAACTAATTACACACATCTAAATTCAATAAAACAGCACAGAAAATCCCCAGCATATAAATCTGCTCCTTAAAGTGCTTACAGGAATTTTCGTTGTAGATTCAATATTTCACTGTAATTATCATCAGTGAAAGCTACAATGCTTGCTTACAGGAAACCATTATAAAGAACAGGGAAAACCTCAAACTTGCTTATGTTGGTAGTTTAGTGAATTAAAAAAAAGCCTTAAATGTATCATATACAGTGATATTAGGGCTAGAAAACCTTACTTTCATTTTAGTACAGAATTTCAAAAGAAAAAAAGTAATTATAGAAGGTCCTTTTTTGGACACAAAAATAGTTTTCTGTTTAGGCTTTTAGAATCAGATCAGCAAGTACTTGAATGGGTCCATTAGACTACTATCTCTAAAGACTACTATCTGTAAACCTTAGATGGTAGTTTTAATGACAAAATATAAATATACCATGAACAGGTAGCGAGCACCTCAACTACAAGGTGTTCAAATAAAAAAAGCAGGAGAGAAGAACATATTACTCCAAAGCCACAGGGAAGCATTTGATTTCCTTTCTGGTGAAACCTTCTGTAGAAAGCCATTTGACTCGAGCAATAATCTATTCTGAACCTGGTTGAAGAGGTGAAGGCTTTGTGACTGCTGAATAAGGAAAAGGACAAACGTATTTCAGTTTTAGAAGACCGAGTGGCTGACTTGGATCAGTACTCCAGACTGAATGATGTGATCATCACCAGACTGTGTGTGAAGCACCGCTCTTATGCCGGCGCAGTGGAAGGGGACTGTTCGGCTGGTGAGCCGTCACCGGACGAAAATTGCTGGATTGTAGGTTTTTGAAATTAAATATCCGAGTCCACCCCCTCTGCTTAAGGTTTTTTTTTTTTTTTCTTAATATAGATGAATAGAGAGATATAAAGAAAAACCAACCTTAAACAGAGGGGGTGGACTCAGATTTCAGCTTTAAAAAACCTGAAATGCAGCAATTGAGTTGATCTCTTCCCGCTATCATCGCAACCCCAACCCCATTACAAGGGAACAGAAGACCTCACCTATTCAGCCAGGCCAGCAATTCCGCTTAACGACCCCAGTTTCAGAGACATGGACAGGTATGGGGCATTGCGGGCGAACAAAAGAAGCCAAACCCCCATTGCAAAGGGGTGGATCCATCCGTCCGTTTCAATTTGCATGTTTTACGAACAAAAACAAGGCTTTGTTGGGCTACTGTATAAACTCATCACTATTTCCAAACATTTGTGAATTGAAAACACTTCCTGTATGGAAACCAAAATGTCTTCAAACTTGAAAACATAGTTCAGTGGATTGTTTTTTAACCTTTTTTGGGATGACTATCACCTGGATGACTGAGAATCTTCCCCTCATGGCTGATATGGTTTGATATTAACAAAACTATTATTAAATTTGGATAAAACCATGCATCCTGATAGATATGACAGTAGAGAGAGTTAATTAAATTAACTTCTTGGGAGTAATGATTGAGAATACGATTTGCTGGAGATCTAATATAAAATACATTCAAACTAAAATATCCAGAAATATTGCCTTTCTCAGCAAAGCTAAACATTTCCTAAATTATGCTGCACGTCACGTTCTGTATTACGCAGTTACACTATATTGCCAAAAGTATTTGCTCACCTGCCTTGACTCACATATGAGCTTAAGTGACATCCCGTTCCTAATCCATAGGGTTCAATATGACGTCGGTCCACCCTTTGCAGCTAGAACAGCTTCAACTCTTCTGGGAAGGCTGTCCACAAGGTTTAGGAGTGTGTTTATGGGAATTTTTGACCATTCTTCCAGAAGCGCATATGTGAGGTCGCACACTGATGTTGGACGAGAAGGCCTGGCTCTCAGTCTCCGCTCTAATTCATCCCAAAGGTGTTCTATCGGGTTGAGGTCAGGACTCTGTGCAGGCCAGTCAAGTTCATCCACACCAGACTCTGTCATCCATGTCTTTATGGACCTTGCTTTGTGCACTGGTGCACAGTCATGTTGGAAGAGGAAGGGGCCAGCTCCAAACTGTTCCCACAAAGTTGGGAGCTTGGAATTGTCCAAAATGTCTTGGTATGCTGAAGCATTCAGAGTTCCTTTCACTGGAACTAAGGGGCCAAGCCCAGCTCCTGAAAAACAACCTCACACCATAATCCCCCCTCCACCAAACTTTACACTTGGCACAATGCAGTCAGACAAGTACCGTTCTCCTGGCAACCGCCAAACCCAGACCCGTCCATCAGATTGCCAGATGGAGAAGCGCGATTCGTCACTCCAGAGAACGCGTCTCCACTGCTCTAGAGTCCAGTGGCGGCGTGCTTTACACCACCGCATCCGACGCTTTGCATTGCACTGAGTGATGTATGGCTTGGATGCAGCTGCTCGACCATGGAAACCCATTCCATGAAGCTCTCTGCGCACTGTTCTTGAGCTAATCTGAAGGCCACATGAAGTTTGGAGGTCTGTAGTGATTGACTCTGCAGAAAGTTGGCGACCTCTTCGCACTATGCGCGTCAGCATCCGCTGACCCCGCTCTGTCAGTTTACGTGGCCTACCTCTTCGTGGCTGAGTTGCTGTCGTTCCCAAACACTTCCATTTTCTTATAATACAGCTGACAGTTGACTGTGGAATATTTAGGAGCGAGGAAATTTCACGACTGGATTTGTTGCACAGGTGGCATCCTATCACAGTTCCACGCTGGAATTCACTGAGCTCCTGAGAGCGACCCATTCTTTCACAAATGTTTGTAAAAACAGTCTGCATGCCTAGGTGCTTGAATTTATACACCTGTGGCCATGGAAGTGATTGGAACACCTGATTCCAATAATTTGGATGGGTGAGCAAATACTTTTGGCAATATAGTGTATATTACCCTGCTTGAGTTACTGTGTAGAAATATAGGGCAACAGCTATAAAACCTCGCTGCGACCTTTAAGCACATTACAATAAAAGGCCATCAGAATTGTTCATGTCATGGTTCCATTCTGATTTGCTTGTTTGCCTCCTTCCATCCTAGCAGTAGAACTGTTGATCATCACTAGGAGGCGAGGAACTGCGCTAACGTGATGTGTAAATGGTCGTAAGGAACCAAACTCGGCACAGTTAACTGATTTAACCTCGGTCCGAAGTTGGCACGGATCGGTTTCAGAGGGCCAGTATAAATGGGGCAATAAACTCCATCAAATTTTAGAACCCAAAGCTTGGTGGTTGCAAAACCAACTAAACTAAAAAAACATATACACACAGTGTAGGTATACTTATTTTCAAGTGTCTTGGAAATAAAGGTGTGTTTAACATTTTTCAAACTGCCCGCTGTCATTTTTATACCCAAAAGGAGGACCAATCAAACAAAAAGCCATTTAAAACCTGACATAAATGACATCATACCAACTTTTGTTTATATTTAAATTGTTCAAAGTTTACTTTAAAGGCTGTTAGTTCTTCATTCTGGAGCATATATTAATATTTTACTGAGCTTCTCATGCCAAACCTAAAAAACAGGCTGGTCAAGCATTACTTCGGAGTGTTTATAAAATGTCCTGTTCTCCATCCTTTTGTATTAGTAATAAAATCTGAATCTGTGTTTCTGGGCTCAATCGGAGCCCAGTTCTTGAACAAATGGTCTGATTGAAGTGCTCCTGTAGTCTTTTTGCTCTTTGTGTTCACAGTGAACGTTCAGGAGTGAAGTGCAGCCTGCTGAGCACTCTTCTCTTCTGCCAATGAGTGTATCTCTGACAAGGTGACTGACTGCACAGAAAAGCATTTCAATCAGCCCTCAGGAGCTCTGATCCTGGTGCTAGTCG
This sequence comes from Cyprinodon tularosa, assembly GCF_016077235.1. Classification (NCBI taxonomy): domain Eukaryota; kingdom Metazoa; phylum Chordata; class Actinopteri; order Cyprinodontiformes; family Cyprinodontidae; genus Cyprinodon; species Cyprinodon tularosa. Next base: position 14,524 of record NW_024039660.1, read on the forward strand.
CAATGATGATTGGCCAAATGGCAGACTCTACATGGAAAAGTTGTTCTGTTTCTCACTCCTTCTCTTTTATTTGTGCTATTTATAAAGCTTTCAGTGTAGCTAGTCTCAAGTGAACTACAGACATATACTCACACATCCATATTTCTTTACTTGGTAAAATGTTCCAGATTTTTTATGTTCATTAGCAGATAAGTGACAACTATTTTCAAAATAAAAGCCAGTTTGACAAGACTGGGGTTTAAATTTACAATCAACCTGCTGGTTAAATAAAAATATGCTGCATTATTGAAATTTGAGTTGAGCAAAAACATTTTGGTTTAGTTTTCACTACTTCTTCACCCCAATTTCCTTGTCTCTAACAGTCAATCCTCATTTTTTTTATTCACTCGTCTGTTTAGCATTCAGTAATGAAAGCACTGCTGTCAAAACCCTGTTTTTCCACAATATTTCTGCAGCCTTCTCTTTGCATATAAGTCCTAAACAAAACTAAATCACCTGCAGAAAACCAGAGAGCATCAGGATGTCATTAATTCTGTTTCTTGGATCTTTTGTTAAAGGTACTTTTGTTTTTCATACTTCCTCTATGCACCTGCCTGTCTCCGCTTCACAGCCTCTGTGTTCCAGCTCTTTTTATTACAAGACTAACAACTAACTTAACAAGATCTACTGTTTGTGACTGTAGTTCATATCTGAACAACTTAATGAGGTGTTACTTTTAAGACATTCGACTAATAATAAAATATTTGCACACTATATTACAAACAGGTCAAGTTCATATTTAATACTAGTATATCCAATTCGAGTTAACCCTTTAAAGCCCGATCCAAGAATAAAACAAAACAGAAAATTACTTTTTTTTGGTTTGAAGTCCTTATTTGGCCTTTTAACAAAATATGTAAAAAGAAAAAACAGAAATACATTTTTGATATTAATAATTTATTACTATGCGATAAGTCAAGATTATTTTTTGTGTAGTCTTCTGCCCTCTGTTATCAGGTATATCTGATTGTGTACAATAGGATTTTGAGCAAAGTTTTTACCATTAGATTATGCAAAAGGTGTCAGACGCAAAACATTTCAGAAACTTTATGTATCAAATATGATACATTTGGCATTATAGGGTTAAAATATATTTATTAATTTAATAGAATAATATCAGTTTCAGTAACATGCAGTCAAATTAAACAAAAGTGTAAAAATTACTGTCAAATTAACCAACTGGTTGAAGAACATGTTTTTCGGTCATTACATTGAACCACTGGGCCTCATGCAACAACATTTTTGTATTCCTTTCATATATTTCTCTTTTTCTCCCACCGTGGGCTCTTACGAACATGACACATCAGATTAATTAAGCGTTCTTAACATCAGTGAATGATCACAAATGTTCCTCGTAAACTTGGCACAATCCACACGAGCATAAGTGAGTGTGAATTCCTGAGAAATATTAAACTGCATAATAATGCTATATAAGTAATTCCAATGCATGTTCATTCACAGAAATTGAACAGAAGATGAAAAACGTCTGAGGTTATGCTGCCTGAGAGCTAGGCAGTAGAATTAAAGGATCAGTGAAAGTCAAGTAGTAAAATGAATTTTAAAAAAGCTGTAAATTACATGATTGCACTGAAGTAAAAAAAAAAATATATATATAAAAAAAAAATAATAATTTGATTCAAAAACAGTCAAAGAAAACTACTGATGGAGGCAAGAGGTACAAAATATGATGTAAATACTTAATATGAGTTCACCATCAACCAACAAGATACATCATTCCTTTTAATACACACCGGGTTTACTGAACATTTCCAGGCCAGTCATCCCGTCATCGCACTCTCCATCTCTCTCATATTTTAACGCATATGTCAGGACTCCAGTCTGTGTGTTTGTTTTTTGTGTTGTTCTCCCTTCCACCAGCAGGAGGGGCCTGGTTCTGGTCCGCCTCCTCACACACCTGATGATGGTTACCTTGTTAACGGAGTGCTCTTAAGCTGCTGATTACCACTACCTTGATGCAAGAGTGTTTGCCAGTTTTGGGTACCCTTGCCAAGCTGAGTTTTTGCTGAGTAAGACTGAGTTCTTGTCTACCTGAGTTTTAACTTCGTTTTTGTCTTTGCCTCTCGGCAGGAAGACATCCTGCAAACTGGATCTTTTCGGACCTTCTCTCCCTGGAGGAATGAACTGCGCCTCAAACCGAGCTGGGGATTCAAACAGGAGGTTTGGATCTTGGTTCCTTGAGAGGACGTTGAGTTTACTCTCTGAGCAAGGGAATCATCTCCACTACGACCCGTTCAAGTACAGCAGGAAATCTGAGTGGCAGTCAGTTTCTCCGTTCACCAACAACCATCCGAGTTCTGGGTACTGTAAACCCTGTTCCGCCCTCCACCGAATCAGAATAACACTGGAAAACAGCACACAGATTGGAGTCAAAGATTCTACAACTTCTCTGGAAACGTGAGTCAACAACCAGATCCTTTTCTCCAAATCCACGAATGAAATTTCCCACTGAGCCTGAACTAATCGTTTGTCTTCCCTTCACCTTCCAGTTCCAGTCGAGTTGAGTTCAGAGCAACTCTGCACCGTGCCTTATCTCTTCAATAAACCTGCTAAACCTTTCCCCCGGTGTCTCTCTGAATTGGTTTCTCTGCATGTGGGTCCGAGCTTTAGATAAAATCATGACAGCATAAACATATAAATGTTGATGGCAAGACTCTAATTTGATGAATTCAGAAAGACCAAGATCCAAACAATCCACATTTTATGTTAATAACAAAGCCAAGGAGCTACCATGGAGTGAAATAGATGCAAGAGTTACCGTTACAGGAGTTTTAAGCACGAAGTTGCTCACCTTTATTCTGAAATTTCAAAATATTTTCTATTCCAGATGTTATTTCAGTAATAGCTTGATCTCACACAAAGCTCACTGACTGTTCTTTCTTTTGATGAAATGACAAAAAATTAAACCAGTGTTCTCTGGATGGCGGCACGTCCGCAGCAAGTGTAGTGACCAATAGGTCAGTGGCAACGGCTATTGCAAGATGACCGTTGACTCTGATTTCTTCCCAGTAAAGGCATGTGGCGACATTAACAGAACAAGAATCAGTGACAACATGAATCTACCTTAAGCAGCTGAGGGTAGATAGACATCAAAAATATAAAAAATCATGGGACACACTGGACCTGGAATACTTTCTTAGGAGAAAAAAACCCCAAACATATAATATATACGAAAAACACAAGTCCAGTAATAGAAACAGATCAACCTATGTCTTTTGTGTGGGAAAGAGGCATAACTCAGCACAGAAGCTGTGGATTGGGTAGGACAATCTCAATAAAACGATTTCAGCAAAATAAATGATGTAATAACCCAAAGTGCTTTTGTAACTGGGTCTCATTTTAATTAACACCTTATTGGTAGAAATCAATAGTGATCCTGAACAGGCAAAATCTTTCTCTTCTGGACATTTATATTGACGCACAGATTTCCAGCCACTGCAAATCTCTATTACTGCAGGGCATCTTGCCAAATGGAGCTCCAGCTCGGTAAACAAAGCTTTGAATGCCACTTCTCTCCATTTTGATACATGCCTTGACATCAGTAGATATGTCCATCTAACATGCATCAAGGATGTACGGTACATTACTTTACTTTTAAGTGAAATTATACATGTTCAGACCCATAGCAGTTTGTAAACTTAACTCTCATTAGTTGAATATTTTGCATTCACAATTCTCAACTTTATGCTGTAGTTTGGGATGCAGAAATGATGGTTAACTAAATGTAACTCTTTAAGACACACAACATTATGCAATTTCTGAATAAAGGCTAATGTCGTGCAACAGTAGGATACTGTCAATACTTGCAATTTCAAATATAGGCCAATACACAGTCAGTAATGAGAGACTAAACCTCCATTAATACCCCATTTTAAGCCAAACACAGCAGTCAAGGGAGATGGGTCGATATGATGAGAAATGAATGTGCTAGATTTAATGCAGAATTTGACACCCTAATCGAAAACAAACAGCAGAAAACTGCCTTTTCTTCACGCTGTTTTTTTTTTTACAATGCATTGTGATTTACGATGCAGTAATATTGTAAAAAAAAAAAAAAAACTACAGGGAGGATTGACTTTAACTTAAAAGTAAAAGGTGCTTGTATAGTTGATTTCTATACAAGATCTTAATTAGTGCTTTGAGTAGAAAACACTAATTTCCTGCACTCCGCTTAATGCCATACAAATGCATGATTGAACTATGCTATAATATTTGTATTCACATCAATCTATTGATGGTTTTATTGAACATAAATAAAATAATAAATACATTTCTATCATATTTAAAGTAGGCAATCTTCATTATGATATATGTTAAATAAAAATGTGTAACATAAGTTCTATAAAAATGAATGCAAAAATAAATGCAGACTTCTCTCCAGTCTCTTTTGTTGTCCCCACCTCCATGAGCCCAGTGTGTAATGAAGTGGGAGAAAAGCTACGCTAAAACTGATACTTTAACATAGTCATAAGTTGATAAATCTAAAACAGCTTTGCAAAAACCCTCTAATTAGACCTGCCAAAGTTAACATGTAATTGCACATCAAGGCAACTTATTTTTTTTTACAGTTTTAATGTTATTTAAGGGGATATCAACTCATTTACTTCTGTACACTTTTGACATCATCGACACTGCAGTTTAAGGATTATTTTGTTTTCCCCTCAATTGTTTCTACTATTTATTAAAGGCTGGAGGCAGTTCCGCTCTGCCTATCCTCCTGTTCATCTCTTTTTGGTGTACTTACAGACAGGAGGAAAAAACAAAACGAATGTTGGAAGGTTTTGTTGTTTACTGTTGTAGATAAAAATTTGTGATCCACTATGGAAGCAACACTAAACTTCGTTGAATTAATGAAAAGAAAGGACGTATGGTTAACTTAAAAATAATAAAGACTTGTGACATGATCTCCTGTTCGACCTTCAAAAGGAAAAGGCTTGACAAAGGAGAGTTATCAGATGCAAATGGTGGATCAGCTAACACATTGCACTGTGGAGTAAGAAAACAGTATGCAGAGCTTTAACATAATCTCTGGGAGATGTCTGTAATTTCAGCAAAATCTCTGGCTTTGCTTATGCCATGTTAATGGACCACATAAAAAGCACATGTAGGGGGTTGATTTATTCATTTCTTGGGGTCCTCTGAAAATGCTAATCCTGTGCAAATAGGGCTTTATTCTAACAACATCTATATGACAGGTTTTTTTATTACACTCCAAAATGTGTGCAGAGCATTCTTTGTATTTTATTTCTTTGATTTCTTTCCTAATTTTGATCCCTGTTAAAATATGTAACCTTTTTTTAATTTTCTTCCATGACAAAACGTAGTTATCTTTTTTATCATTACTAATGCAAAATCAGTTTTTCTCTTTATTGTTGCAGCTGATCTAAGGGTCAAGTAGTTATAGTTACTAGTTACTTACATTTGCACCTTAATCCTTATTTACCTTGATATACTGTATATATATATATATATATATATATATATATATATATATTGTTTATTGTTTATTCTTAATGCACCTTTTCCTCCTTGTTTGCACATTCTGTGACTTCTATGCCAATATGTGACAAGTGAATTTTTCCGCTGTGAGATCAATAAAGCTCATCTAATCTAATCTAATCTAATTATTTTTCTTCATATTTTAATGGAAATTCAGCCTCTACCAGAGAGAGTTCCTACTGTTTTCCATCACAAACAGAGTTTTTAAGAGTAAGTTTAGCTCAGATAAAGTTCATCTTCTTTCGGTTTCTCATGATGAACACCATGATGCTTATTGGAGTAAACCTCACATCATGCAAGGTTAATTGAAAATTAGTCGTAACTTACAACTATGGCATTCCGAGTCAGTATTGAGGCAGGCAACACTCTGTGGCTGGCACCTTGGCATCTCTGAAATGAGCTTTTCTTTTTGCAGCCCTGTTTAAGGCGATTAATGTAATTTTTACTCTCATCATAATGAACGAGGCAAGTTGAGGGCCCTGACTGAACAGCCATACTGGCCATCATAGGATGAACAAATTGGTCCCCTAATGTGCATTATTTGTGAAGTCTCAGTGCCTCATCTGCATGAACACTATTTTTCTGTCTTCTTTTTCTTCCGATTCAGTCTGCTTGTGGTAAAACGGATGGTGATTTTAATGAAAAAAATAAATAAATAAAAACAGTAAGACTGGTTCTAAATAAAACTATTTAAATCTAATGTCATTTTGTGGGTTTCAGTCAGGTTCAATTCAATTATCAATTCAGTTTTTTTCTATAGTGCCAATTCACAACACATGTCATCTCAAGGCATTTTATAATTCACCAAATCATACAGTCAAATTGATTCAAAGTTTTCTATCTAAAGAAAACCAGTTGATATAATCGACACATTGACTCGAAGGCAAGCCCTAACACTAAGCATGCTTGTAGCAACTAGTGGAGAGGAAAAACTGCCTTTTAACAGGAAGAAACCTCCAGCAGAACCAGACTCAGTGTGAGTGGCCATCTGCTGAGGCCGACTGGGGTTCAAGCAGATAGAAGAAGACATCCAGAAAGAAGCAGATATACAAATGGCAACTGTAAACAAGCTCCACAGGCGGCCCAATCCAGGAAACACACAGCCAGGCAGACAATCTTGTTACGGTCACTGACCTCTAGGGGCTCTCTTCATGAGAGAGCTCTCTCTTTGCGTTTCAGGTCTATAAAAGCTCTTGATCGCCAAAATCTATAAACAAAGGTGTTGATGGCAGCCAAAGACAAGGCAAAGCTACTATCAGAAAAAGCAGAGAGAGCAGAACATTAGAGATTGAACTAACAGATTCTGCAGAGTGGGAGAATAGAGATAGAATGATGAAAAAGGGGTCCCTATGTCCTCCAGCATCTAAGCCTATAGCAGCATAGCAGCATATAGGGATAGCTCATGATACTTTAGTATCATACAAAAAATTCATGTTTGTGTTTTTTTAGGGATGCACGATATTGGGATTTTGGCCGATATCCGATATGCCGACATTTTAAAACTCATGTAGCCGATAACCGATATCGATACTGATGTTAAAGCTGGACAAAAATAAGCAGTCAATGAAAATATCAGTTTTGTTATCCATTTCTGACACTTTGAAAAATAATATACTCAAATATATTTTCATATGCTGATATCAAATTGATTTTTAAAAACACGGTATCGATCTATTTTACTTTCAAAATCTCGTGAAATTTCATCGTTCTGTTACAAACTCTCGTGATATTTTGCAAATTCTTGTGAGATTTTGTTAGTAAAATAGATCGATACCGCGTCAATATATCAACATTTAAAAATATGGCAAAATTTTGTGAATTTTAGGGGGATTTTGTAGCATAACGATGACATATAGCAATATTTCATTAGTAAAAGAGATTGATATGGTGTTTTTAAATGGCAATATATCAGCATATGAAGATATTGGGATATTTTAATGTATCAATATTTTTTCCCTCGTCTTTAGAAGTTTTTAAGTCTGTAAAAAATAAGTTTTTGAGGAAGAAGAAGCAGTAGTATTTTTATTATTTTTTTGGGATTTTAGAAACTCAGAAGCTGATCAAATATCGGGTTAAATATCGGTGGGGTGGCCGATGTCCGATATTCAGTTTTAAGGCCAATACAGGCCGATACCGATAGGGGGCAGATTATATCGTGCATCCTTAGTTTTTTTGTCTATTTGCTGATCTCTCTTGTTGTTTGCTTAAACAGCACACTGCAACTATGGATGTTTCAATTGGTAAGACGCATCAGTCATTTTTGGTGTTTGGAAAGGGGGCAAGAAGTTGACAGTGTATTGTGCGTGATGTTTTTGTTATTGCTTTGATGTTAATTATTTATTTGCATTTCAAGCATGCATAAATATCTCAGGGATGCTAATAGGTAGGTGGTTAGGGGGTCGATGCAACTGCCTACTTTGCATTTATGATAAGTCTGCCCCTGCCCTGAACACACCATTTCCTGGGTGTAACAAACTGTTGGCAGCATGATGCTGTGGATAGGTGTTTCTTCTGCAGGAACAGAAACAAAACAGGAACAAAACAGAAGTTATAGTCTTTGGACCAGAGTCTCTGAAACAGAAACTGATTAGCCAGTCACTTCATTTGGATGGGATTAAACTGATTTCAGATAATAAAGTAAAAAATCTTGGTGTTATTTTTGATCAGGACCTGTCATTTAAATCCCATATCAAAGAGGTTTCTAGAATTTCCTTCTTTCATCTGAGGAACATTGCAAAAATTAGAAATATCCTGTCCAGGGGTGATGCTGAGAAACTAGTCCATGCATTTGTTACTTCAAGGCTGGACTATTGTAATTCTTTACTATCAGGAAGTCCACAAACTGTAGTTAAAAGCCTTCAGCTGATCCAAAATGCTGCAGCCAGAGTTCTAATGAAAATGAAAAAGAGAGATCATATCTCTCCTATCCTGGCTTCTCTTCATTGGCTTCCTGTTAAATCAAGAATAGAATTTAAAATCCTCCTTCTCACATATAAAGCCTTAAATGGCCAAGCTCCATCTTATATCAGAGATCTGATTGTTCCTTATGTTCCTAACAGAGCACTTCGCTCTCAATCTGCAGGTTTACTAGTGGTTCCTAGAATTTCTAAAAGTAGAATGGGAGGCAGATCTTTTAGTTATCAGGCTCCTCTCCTGTGGAACCAACTACCAGTTTTAGTCCGTGAGGCAGACACCCTGTCTACTTTTAAGGCTAGGCTTAAAACTTTCATTTTTGATAAAGCTTATAGTTAGGGTGGCTCAGGTTATCCTGAGCTATCTCTATAGTTATGCTGCTATAGGCTTAGACTTTTGGAGGACATAGGGACCCCCATTTCATCATTCTGCTTCATTCTCTCTCTGTTCTCCTATTCTGCAGAATCTGTTAGTTCAATCTCTAACCTTCTGCTCTCTCTGCTTTTCCTCAGAGTAGCTTTGCCTCGTCTGTTCCTGTTTGGCTGTGACGTCATCCTGGAAAAAACATCAGCTGTGCTGCTTCTATCAACACCCTTGTTAATAGATGTTGGAGATCGGCCTGTTTTCCAGTGTGGTCCTGTTTCTCTGACCGTGACTGAGTGGATGTGCTCTCTTCGTCCTCTGGCATGGCAGCTGCCTTGGAGCTCGTCTGCCTGGCTGTGTGTTTCCTGGACGGGGCCGCCTTTTACAGCTGCTTTTTGTGTCTCTGCTTCTGTCTCCTTGAACCCCAGTCGGCCTCGGCAGATGGCCGCTCACACTGAGCCTGGTTCTGCTGGAGGTTTCTTCCTGTTAAAAGGGAGTTTTTCCTCTCCACTGTCGCTACAAGCATGCTTAGTGTGGGGGATTGTATTTGAGTCAATGAGTCAATGCAATCAACTGGTTTTCCTTAGATAGAAAACTTTGCATCAATTTGACTGTATGATCTGGTTGAACTGTAAAGTGCCTTGAGATGACATGTGTTGTGAATTTGGCGCTATATAAATAAACTGAATTGAAAATTGAATTGAACAGGTAAGCTGGTCAGATTTGAGGAGAGGATGGGTGGTTAGGGTTAGGGTTAAGTATTGTATTTGTCATTCTTTAATCACCTAAGAGTTTTTCATAGTGGGATGGAAATTTATGCATTTCAGTAACCATAGCAATACGTTATGTAATCACTGATTAATCAGAAAAGAAGAAAAAGAACTTGAAAATATATTTTTCAACTACAAACTTCCCTCCCCTGCAGAACAGAGCAATAAAGACTAATGTGATTTTGTTTTGTCTTTTAAAACCCAAAGGAAAAAACAGGCAATGCAGACCTCATTACAGTGTAACAGAATAAAGAGAAATTTGGAGGGTTTTTTTCTTCTCCATTAAAGCAGCTCAGAGTAATGAGGTCATCTGCTGTGGAAGTACAGCTTGGAGTCCATCAGCCAGCTTTCATAATTAGCTGAGGGGTTTATCATTTTATCTGTTTCTCCAATGCTCTTAGAATACACATAGAAGAACCAGAGCTCAAAAAGTCTAGGTTATCTGCACATCCAGTTGACTTGGCTCAGCTTTGTTCATGAATGACTCCTTTAAAACGATCCCTGCATGGATCTCAGATCAATTTCCCAACAGCCTCTTCAACTTCCTCCTCTTCCTCTTCTTCCCTCACTTGCGATGGTAGTCAGGCTTCCTTGACAAGCGCATCCTGACAAGCACTGCGTCATGAGCAGCTCTGCAACCGCGACACACCATGAATAATGATTGTGGCATGAACCAATGATGCTAACCAAGGTTAGCAGCGGAACAGTCGACGGTTGTTTGCTCTGTTTTTTTTCTTTCCTTCTTTTGCTTTGGTTCTTTACTGTGTTCTGGAGGGAATGCAGCAGACAGTGAAAGCTGCTGGCTGCAGCAGCATGTGGACCTTAAAAGCCCATAGAGTCACTGTCATAAAGAGTCATCATAGCAATTCCTAATGTGCTGATGAGTGCTGAAATATTAGTAGAAATCTATGCAGAAGATTGTGATCTTCATCCCCCAAACTCTCACCTCTGTCTGTCAAAGTTCTAACAGCAGCGGGACTCCTTTCCCTCCCTTCCCTCTGCTCTGCACAGATAACAAGCTGCTTCGCTCGTCTGCGACTCCTCTTCAACCAAAGCAATGCTTATCGCTCTTAAACACACTGCCCCTGGGAAACTAATTATTGTGCTGGGTTTCTGCCATTCATCTAATAACATAAAGGGGGTGAGAGGGTGCAAGCTTAACTTCTCTCTTGTATTTTACTTTTATTTGTGTAAGTCCCAAACAAGAGGTGAATAACTGGCCTTCATGTTACTTCAACATTTCATCTTTCTTTAACATGTTGCACTGCAGTAGAAAAACATTAAACAGTCCTGATTTCTTTCTGTTTCATTCAGCGACTCAGATCCACACCTGAGTTTGAACTACTGCTGTCTTTTAAGGTAGTTTTTTGTGCATTGTGTCCTCAAGTTGAACAAGTGCAGAAGAAAAAGAGGAAGGATCATACGTTTAAAACTTTCTTCACAGGAATAATTTTTAAAAACAATGTATTTAAGAAATCAAGGCAGATTGAGCAGGCACATGTTAAAGCATATAAAAGACTCACTTCCCTTAAGCTAATCTTCAATTTTATGGAAGTTCACCGAAAAGAAGATGGCTGAGACAAGGGATGCTGGTGATGTGGGATAAGGGTGAATAAGATGGAAAAGAGATGAAGAGATGAACGGAATAAAGAATGATAAAGCGAGAAATTATATGATTCATACCTCTCACATAGAGGCAGGAAGTGTAGATGAATGTTTGGGGGTGCGGAAGGTTGGTTTTGAAACGTTGTGAGAAGAGGTGAGCTGGTATAGATTCTAAGAAGCAAATAGATGGTTGGAGAACACAGGTTCAGCAGCTGATGTAAGGCTTTAAAATGTAATTATAATAACAGTGGCCAGGATGCAGGCAGAAAAGAGTTTTGCTCAAATGACATTTGAACAAAACCTCTGCAAACAAACATGATCAACAACAATTCAAAGAAAAATGCAGCTGACAGATTCACTTTGATTCAATAAAAAAATGCTTTTACAATGATAAAGGGAGTTAAGATAGTTCAACTCATAGTTTTGTTTTTCTCAAATTTATAGATGTTGAAAGCAGGAAGAAATTTCTGTAGCAGTCTGTTTTAAATTGTTTTTGGGGAAACCTTTTTAATAAAGACTCTGTTGTTGTTTAACAGGCTTCTAAAGACGATGCTTGCCATTGTCAATAATGTTCTCCACTTTATGAAGTATTGTTCTTTGTTAAATAATCTTCTAGGGGAGTTAGCCGTCTTTATCATCTTGCTGAGCTTCTTTAAGTCATTTCCTCAGACGATGGCAGAAGATATCACACTCAACGCAACAGGCTAATAAGAGATATACAGCATCTTAATGCAAACACTGAAGGACCTACATTTCCTTAATAATTTCAGGTTTTTTTCTCTAGTTGAACACCAAGTTATATTTACTCCTCCACCATGACATAAACCCCCTTGTTTTGTTTAACATTCAGGATCAAATAATTGTTTTCACATCATGCCACAAAGCAGTTCACTAGCTACCATTACTCAGCTTCTTGTCCATCTCCAATTCACCCATCGGCTGCAGAGTCATCAGGGTATTTCTGCAGATGACAGGAGCCTGTCTTGTATTGGAAGTTGGAGGTATACAGAGTCATAATTTCTGTGTGTAGGTCCATCTCATTTTGGAAGACATGAGTAAGTCTTCTTTATGGTACGAATGGTGATTTTACTGTCCCCTATGGTACTCCTGTGCTGCTGACTAAATTATTAGACAGCTGAGGCTTTTGTCTCACTCACTGATCTGTTTGTCAGGTAGTTTTTGATGTTCAGGTATTCTATAAACATAGTTATTGTTGATGCCTCCACCTTAGTCCTATGGTTGTCCAGGTATCAGTTTAGAAATAAAGAAGGGGATTGTCATGTGGGAACAATTTCTTGAGGCCATGCATGCCGCAGAGTGCTGCCGTTGGGGCATTCTTATGGCTGCCCCACCGTGAGGCGGTTCCCTATAGTGCTGTCTTTTATTACTGTGGAAAGATAGGAGCCACATTTGGGAGGGAAAAAAACATATTGCACACTTTATTCTTGACACGATACAGTTTGAGATAAAAAAAAAGAACATCAGCACAAGAAAAGCGTATATAAACACGAGACAAACATTTCAGCAGAGGGTTACATCGGAGGCTTGAGCCTCATGAAAGTTAATCTGACATTTTGAGTATCAGTTGTGTATGTATGGGGGGGGGAGTTCTGGACCCTTCCGCCATAACCAGGGGAGATTTGATAAGGGTGAGGCAGAATCCAAAAGTTGGACTGGAATTTTGTGTCAGCCTTCGCGTCTTTTCTTAATGGCTCCACATGGAAAATCCAACATTCAGAACTTGTTGGGCTTTTCCACCTTAAAGTGAGCATGCACATCCAAGATATTATCACATCTCACCTTTGAGTTCAACCACCGCAGACAGCCTGCATTCAATCACACCCAGCATAAGGCAGAGCTGACGGTCCTGCTCTTTCACAGCCTTTGTGGGTGCGTCAAAATTACTGCCAACATCCTCTGTAATCGTAGATACATCAGGTATCCTCCAAATCCAAACAGGATAAATCTGAGTATCATAAATCCGAATATCCATAAATCTTCGACATCCAATGATAACATTGTAAAACACACCATCCTCCAAGCCTTCCACGAGTCCATGATGTTTCCCACGAAGTATGTCCCGGTAGGACATTTGCATTTTGAGACCAGCTGACCAAAACCATTGTTTAAATTTAGGTGATATGAAGAGCGGGCTCCGAAAAGACAAGACAGAGCAAAGCAGAGAGAGAGCTGCACGAAACTGCGACACCTCGTCAGACAGACTAGCAGCTGTTACCACAGATCTTGTTATAAATAAACACTTTTTGAGTATCCCACCGCCTGTCATTCCTGAATACTGGGTCCTTCTGTTCTGAATGTTGACAGGGATGAAAAATAGACAGAAACAATAGAAGCTAACAAGTTTGCTAAGCTGGAGGCTGCAGGGGCTAGCAAGAGCTCTGAGGCTGCCTCTCAAATTTTGCAGGATATGCTGCAAGTTATCCACCAGCTGAACCGGGAAATGCAGGGGAAATTCTACAGGTGAGGAAGGATCTAAAGGAACTGAAAAGGCCAAATCAGGGAATCATTGGCAAGGCTTGAAACATCAGTAGGAGACTTGAGATCTGGATTGGTGCTGCAGATGACCTTTGAATGTCTTCTAATCTAAAAATGATTGATGATATGCCCATGGGTATGAAAGCCCTACCTTACACACACATTTGAGAGGTTTGATTCATTTTGTTCTGTTTTTAACATTTTGTTGTAACATTTGTCGTTCATTGGAAAAATATTACTGTGTTGAAAACCTGCTAGTTATTATCCTTATGTTACACAACTGTAATAATATAAGAATATAACGAAACTATTCTGTTTAAATATAATGTAGCATTGTCTGTTAGTTTGGGAAAAATAAGGTCCCTGGTGAAGTTAACTCTGCTTGAGGGTCTATGGCATGGAAAAGTTTGGGAACCCTTACTTATAGAAAGACATCTCTGAGGAGAATCCCAGAATGTGCCAAGGTGCCTTAATCATCCATTTATATATGTTGGGAATCCAGTTTGTGTGGGTTGTGCTTTTGTTTGTCTTCCCTTCACCACCAGGCGGCGCCTGGTTCTCTTTGGCTTCCTCACACACCTGCGTATGGTTACCTCATTACCAGAGGACTCTAAGCTGCTAACTGCCACTACCTCGAGGCCAGAGTGTTTGCCAGTTTTGGGTACTCTAGCCAAGCTTAGTTTTGCTGAGTCAAACTGAGTTCTTGTCTACCTGAGTTTTAACCTTGCTGTTTTTGTCTTTGCCTCTTGGCAGGAAGTCATCCTGCAAACTGGATATTTTGGACCTTCTTCCCCCTGGAAGGATTCTCTGAGCATCAAACTGAGCTGAGGATTCAAGCTAATGGTTTGGATCTACAGTACATCTTCAACAAGAGACACCCTTTTCTGGAAACGTGAGTCCTGTTGCCTTAATTCCCTTCTTCAAATCGAAGACACAAATTTCCCACTGAGCCTGAACTAACTGCAGAATCTTCCCCTTCACTTTTCAGTCCCGGTTTGAAGTGTTCAGAGCAGCACTGGACTCCTCTCAACCTACTCTCAATAAAACCTGTTAAACTGGTTTGGTCTGCCGGCTTCCGTAGCGTCATGAACGCGCTGGCCCGCGCTTTCAGGAAATCCTATACACTACTGTTTATGCTTTAAAAACATTCTAAATGACTTCGTTTCGAGTAAATTATGGATGCTACCCACTCAGGACACTTGGAATACATTGGACGAGCAGTATGGAGGAATATTGACACGTTTTTTGTGGACTTTTATGGACCTTTCTGACTCGGGCACCATAGACCTCCATTATTTGAATGTCAGCAGACAGCAAGAAGCCTCCCAGATCTCCAGATGCATTTGAGATATCAAAAAAGTACTCCAGAGTGTTGTTCAGCATGGGGGTGAGTAGAAAATGAAGGCTAATCATGTTTTGGGTGTACTATTCCTTTAAGTACAACACCTTTGCACAATACTATATAAAATAGGCCAACATCTTAAGAGCAAATATAAAAGCTTTAAAAAAATTTATTCATCAACATGTTTTAAGACAATTATATAAAAGTCTTTCTTAATAGTACTTTTTAAAAGTACAATAAATCAGATAAAGTTTGATCTAACAAGATAAACAAAAATATATCAAAAATATGAAATGTTAATTCATAGAATAAACTATGAAACTGCAGACCTTCAAAATCTAGGAGAGTGCGTTTATAGTTAGCTGATCCATAAGACTGATCATCTTATACTGTCTGGGATTTAGGCTTATTTGGCTTATTTAAAAAGCTCCCACTGGCCACTTTATTAGGTATGCTGTGCTATTACAAGGGTGGATTCCAATTTGCATTGGAGACTGTCCTTTTTCATGGAATTTAAGAGAAATCCCTTAGAGATCTTGGAAACTGCTTCTGCTCATCTCCTCAATATGCTGTCAGACCAGAGATGATATCCAAATCTTGGTTTGTAGTTTGGGCCGCTGTTGCTCTTCAATTTCCATGAAGCATAACAAGAACATCCACCTGAATGTACCAGAGGCCTTTAGGGTGAAGCTCATCTAATGACTTCATTTAAAGATCCAGCTGTGATCTGTCTCAGAAGATTGCAAGGTGGAGTCCAGGCTGAATGTGTTAGTAGCTGTGTTGGAGACTGAACGCCCTGCTAACCAACTTTAACACTCATTTTGATTCTGATATAAAATACATTTTTTTCTTTCAACATTATTTTCTCCATTCTTTACCAAATAGGTCTAAATTTTTCATGAACTTCTATTTTCACTCTCATCCTTAAGCATACATTTCTGAAAACCCTTTTCCTAAGATGATTAATCACATTTATAATTATTAATATTTATAAATACCATACAGTATGAAAAGCTCATCTCTCATTGTATTTCTTCAGAGGGTGAATTATTTCAATTATTATATCCCTAATATAAATTATTTTAATATGAATTTCCCATATTTCTTTTTATGCTCTGGTATCGAGCTATTAGGTGTGTTTTGCAAGTTTACCAGAAGATATGAATATAGTAAATAACTATAACTAGAAGAAGGAGCAATCTCTAACCTCATCTCCATGCAGGAGATCAAAACATCTCACCTGTTTAACCAGACCAACTATGCACCTCAACGATTCCCCATTACCAAAGGTGGGATTTGTTTTGCATGTTTTCTAAGCCATAACAAGGCTTTTGTTCTGGTTTACTGAAAACTCATTTGCTAAATCAGAAAACAGGGAACCTGACTTTTCCATTTCACATAGATAGTTTCCTTAACCTCTGTTTCAGTCAATATACTAACATTCTCCCTAGAGCCTACTTGGTTGGTAGAATGTTTTCTTCAGCAAACTCAGAGTGCCCTCTGTCTCTGCTCCACTTACAGCCAATCACGCTGTTTTGTTTCCTAATTTTTAATTTTTTCATAGTTTTGTACATAAGAAAAAAAAAATATATATATATATATATATATATATATATATATTCAGTGTGCGTAGGCAGGCCCTCCTTAAATCATAATGGTCCGAGCACTTCCTGTCCGGCCAAAGCACCTACCTGTGACAGTAAATAACACGAGCAATAATCTTCTCCTTCGCCATCTTGCTCTCCTTTGTAGCTCTATCGCTGTTTATTAAAATTTTTTTCTGCATTCTGCATTAAAATCTCTTTTAAAATGGCTTTTGATATTTATTGCACATGTCCTAAATTCGGAGTGGTTCTACTTGGGGTTGACTAAATGAATTCATAGCAGCGACCGCTTTGAATCTGACTTTGTTAGACCTGCTTTGTGAAACTGACCCCAGACATTTTGAATTCAGAAAGCTTTCTGGAAGGGAAGCGAAAAGTCTTCAGACTTGGAAATCAAAGTCCAGTGGTTTTTTTCTTAACTCTTTTGGAACAACCCTGCAGCTAATTAGTTTGTAAAAGTCAAAAAGGCGTTACTGATTACTGCTCTTCGAACAGATTGCGTATCCGTTAATTAGCATTTGTAAATAAGGACTATACTTTCCTGATCTAAGCGCACGTAACAGTGACATGCAAATTCAAAATGCCCTGAACACAGAGGAGAGACAATGGAGCAGAGCCATTGATTCAAGGAAAGCGTTCAGGCTAGATGGTTCTGTGATTTGCTTGTTATGTGCAGGAATGAATACTTTATAGATGTAAAAGCTGTAATTTAAAGAGACTCCTTACATCATGTTAACACTGACTGACATCTTGGTGCCTTTAATCAAGACACGTTCACTTTATTGGATCTGATTTTACTTAAATAGACTAAGTTTTTTATTTTTTGAAAAAGTGTTACTGGGATCACACAGTCCTAGGGTTTTTTTTTTTTTTTTTTTCTGGAATTGTGTTACCGTGGTTCAGTTCTATAGTTTTTTGTTAAATCGCTTGAAAAACACTAATATAGCTTCACACCTACTTTATAGTCAATTGAAAGCTGTCAATATGCAAAGACATAGTTCTTATTTTAAAAAATGTTAAGATGTGTTTATCTTTTATTTATTAATTAATTATTAAATTTAGTCATTAATAGCGCACAGCTTCGTTTACATAATTGAATCAAGATTAAAGTCACAATAACAAGAAAGTTATCCAAATTCTCGTCATTTTAGATCATAAAAAGTAACTGAATAGTTACTTTGGCTAGTAACTAGTTACTTTCATTAAGTCACTAACTCATTTATTTCTTTTGAGAAGTAACTAGTAACTATACCAGTCATTTTTTGAAGTAACTTTAGCAACACTGTTTGTCATGGATAAGTGACTGAATTTGTGCTGAGATAAAACCCGGATTGATTCTCCTAACACACATGTGAAGCAAACACTGTTCGTCTAAATTAAGTTGTGCGATGTTCACTTTAGGAGCCAGTATCTCTCATCCGTAAAACAGCTTAATATGAATGCAGCACTTCACTCAATTAGCCTAAAAGACATGATAAGATAGGAGGTTTAGGCCATAACTTGAGGGAATGATGTTACTCTATTATAGGGGATCTTTATTGGTTCAAATTTTGATAGTGGATGACATTTTTTTCATACACCTTCAGTAGCTTTCAGCCTATATCCAGGTCCTCCCATTTCTTCCTGTATTGATTTGATTGCTCTAAAAATTACGTGTGATTAGTTGAGCAGCAGACCCAAAGAGGATTTTCATGAGGTGCTCCTCATCTCGCCTTAGAATGAGATCTGCCCGCACTGATTTAGAGTTGTGGAAGTTTCCCCACATGCAACGCTGATTGACTTTTAAGTGACTTTGTGCCGGCTTGTTATCAGCCTGGATGTGCTGACTTCAGCTTGGATCCCTGGTGTAACATGGCAGCCCTCCTCACCCCTGCATTAGCACTTAAAAGCACATCTGTTGGCTTCCAGAGCAATTACTTCCAAAGATATTGAGATTTTGCATTTTCCTAAACAGACATAGTGGAATCAGATGCTTTCTTTTTTCAAATTAGATGATCTAATAAATTAGCCTTGTGAAGATTGGAAAAAGAAGATATATTTACACGGATGCATGTTTTGTGTTGGCTTGTACTTTCTGTGTTCTGACCCACATTTATTACTGGTCTGCCTCGAAGGACTTGGCTTTGTTTTATGTGTTGCTTCTCTCCGTCTGGCCATCTCAAACAAAAAAGGCCTATACTGTAAACAGAGCCATATGCTGAAGAGAGGCTTCTTTTTCCTCCAAGTAATGGTTTTCAGTTCGCTTGTTACGGGAGGGACACATTTTAGTATAATTGAAGAAGCCATTTCTTTCAGTTATGACAAGAATATTTAGTTTTTTTATTGCACATTGTGTTGTAAATCTAACTGCCAATCCTAGAGGATGAACTCCTTTGAGGAGTTAATCCTCTCACTTATTTACATCTGATCTGAACCTGTATCTGATTACTTCAAATCAGTTTACTGTAAGTTGTGGTTGGATATTTCATATAGTCATGATAACAAATAGTGATGACAGAGTATTATAAATGTTTTTATTATCATTTTTTATAATATTTACTTCATACAACTCTCTATGACATTTTTCTGGTTTTGATCACATTTTAAAAACAGATAAACTTATTTCAATTTAATGGATTTTGATAAAAGTACAATGCTGTAAGGCCTGAGGAATTGCTGCTGGTAGATATAACCATGTTGTTCCCTTTCAAATTTCTTCTGTTTTATTTTCACCTAATAACCGTCTGTTCCAACACTGGTAGCAACAGCTCCAATAAAGTGTTCATGATAATCACTAAAGAGTCTTTTAGATCACTCTGCAGGATTTTGAACCTGTTGTGATTCCCAACTACAAACACCCTGTTTTTAGGTCATAATACAGGTTTTTATGTAGATTTAAGTGCAGACTTTGACAAGGCCATTAATTAAGTCATCATTTTAGTTTTTCAAAGTATTTTGATCATAGTTCTGCTACAGAATCAATGAGAACTTTAGATTTCCCTTTAAACATCTGACATTCTCCTTCATGCTGATTAAGAACAGAATGAACCGTTTTAATTTCTGGCACAATTCTTCTAGTTCTTCATGGAGCAAAGTAGCCTCAAACCATAACACATGTTTCCAAAATCTTCGTTTTAGTTTAGTTTTACACCAGGTGTGACATGGCACACATTTTACAAAGGATTTATATGTTCTCAGATTACAGAATATTTTACCAGCATTTTGGGATCACCGAGAAGATTTTTGCTAAATTTTAAAATTAACTTTGTTTTCTTTTACACTGTCTGCTTGCATTGTATGTCATGATTTAATTACAGGTCTGACCCAAAATGCAGAAGTCCAAACAGAGAAAAAGAGGTGAAAGGTTTAACAGGTTTATTTGAAGAGGTTAAGCACGGTGCAGTGTTGCTCTGAACTCTGCTCAGCCAGAACTGGAAGGTGAGGGGAAGAGAGACTATAGTTCAGGCTCAGTGGGAAATTTCATTCGTTGATGTGAAGAAGAGGATCTGGTTGTTGACTCACGTTTCCAGAGAAGTGAAGGATCTTTGACTCCAATCTGTGTGTTGTTTTCCTGAGTTTGTGTGATTCGGTGGAGGGCGGAACAGGGTTTACCCAGAACTCGGACGGTGTAGGTGAACTGAGACGCTGATTGCCACTCAGATTTCCTGCTGTACTTAAACAGGTCATGGTGAAGATGATTCCATTGCTCAGAGAGAAATTTCAACATCCTCTCAAGGAGACTGGATCCAAACCTCCTGTTTGAATCAGTTTAAGGCTCAGTTGATCCCTCCTGGGAGTGGAGGTCCAAAAAGGTCCAGTTTGCAGGATGACTTCCTGCCGAGACGCAAAGACAAAAAACAAAGTTAAAACTCAGGTAGACAAGAACTCAGTTTTACTCAGCAAAAACTCAGCTTGGCTAGGGTACCCAAAACTGGCAAACACTCTGGCGTCGAGGTAGTGGCAATCAGCAGCTTAAGAGCACTCCGCTAACGAGGTAACCGCCAGCAGGTGTGTAGGGAGGCGGATCGGAACCAGGCGCCTCCTGTTGGTGGAAGGGAGACGCTCACAAAAACAAACACACAGACTGGAGTCCTGACATTGTAAGCAAATGCAATCATTTGGAAACAGCAACAACTCAACCACAATGTGGTCATCATATCCGCAAGCAAAAGCCCAAACTAAAGCATCAAGGTGTTTTATTTCTAAAAATATGTAGCCTCATGAGGCTATGGAGGATGTTAGAGGATGCAGCAAATACAGTACAAATCACTCTTATATTTATGAAGACATATTATGGTATAAAACTGTTATATGAAACCCCTAAAATTCCTTTTAAATCATCTAAGTTTAACATTAATAGAATGAAAACACTACTTACTAACTTTTAATTATTACACTGTAAAATTAGCTATTTTCATGAACTAGTACAGGACAAAGGGGAACTTTGAGAACAAAAGAAGAGGATAAACAACATCAGTATTTTTTTTTTTTTTACAGCCGGCTGTAAAGTAAGGTCTCTGAATAAAAGCTATAACAAACCAAAGTGTCATTGAATCCTTGGCATCAAGGCTGACTTGGCTTTATAACCTCACAGAATCCTCGTAAGTCTGCAGCCCACAGAGAAGATAGCTGCCAATTTAGGCTGCCTCGCCTCACCCAGGTGATGGATGAACCTCCCTCATTCCCTCACCTTGTTCACATAAATGAAAGCTTCATTGTGTCACGCCACATGCAAGGCCACTGCCTTTATCCTCAAAGTGCTAAAAGGATGAATTCCATCTTTTTTTAAACTGTAGTTTTTATAGATTATGCAATAAACAAAGGAATAACACAACTTTAAACAACCAACTTTAAATAATAAACACAAAAAAGTCAGGTCAGTTCACATTATGCTGAAGTAAAAATAAAAAAATAAAAGTCAAAGAAATGTTTAAGCATAGATCCTCAGGGGAGCAAAAACAGTCAAAACCAACAAACTGAAAAGTCAGCCACAGATTTTTTGCTGCAATGCTGCAAGAGAAAATAAAACAAAACAAAAAAACTGTTCCGGAATTTTAGAAAGTGTGTCATTATGCAGCTTATCCAACATATGTTCATATAACAGGATTTCCAGCATTACTTTCAACCAGTCTTTGACATCAGAAGCGGAAGTGAATTTCAACAATCTGAGGACAACTCTGACAGCCATGGCCGCTCAAACCTATACACTGGAAAAACGATCTAGAAATAAGTAAATATGTCTTAAATTAAGTGTATTTACCCTTAATTTGAGTAGGTAAATCAGATAGTTTGCCAATGGAATGAGTATTTTAATCTTAACATAAGATATTTAGATAAAATGCACTTGAAATAAAGCAATGCAATTGTGTTTTCTTATTTTAAATGGAAATTGTCTTGCTCCACTGGCAAAATGTCTCTTTTACCTTCTCAATTCAAGGACAAATGAACTTATTTTAAGAAAAAATGAATTATCTAGATGTAGATTTTTTCCAGTGTAGAACCGTCCTTTCATATCCCCTCAACTTGTAACACTTTAATCAGCATGCGAAAATATGTGTACATTTCCTGAACATATGTATAAAGGTTCATAATTTCTGTCTTTACTAGGGTGACCAAACGTCCGTATTTCCCAGGACATGTTCGTATTTCACGTCCTGTCCTGGGCGTCCCGGTTTTTTTTTAGAAAGTGAAGAAATGTCCTGTTTTTTTAAATTGCCTTCATCGGACCATTACATTTACAGGCACTAGGGCACTGCGCATGACGCTGCGTGTGACGTCACCCCTGAGCCGCGCCAGTGCGGGCAGCCTTGTTCTTAATCAGAATATAGATAGCGTGGCTGTCAGTACGCCAACAACATGCAAAGGCACAAATGTATGTTTACCAACGATTTACAAAAGAGTTTCCCCGCTTTCAGACCGGATCGAGACAAATGGGAGGCCTTGTGCACAGTGTGCAAAGCAGGCACATATGTCTCGGTGTCCAATGGAGGTGCAAGGGATCTGAAAAGCCACCTGGACTCCGAAAGTCAAGATATTCTATTGATATGTTTGTTCGTTTTTGGTACATTTTGAGTTATTTTTGCTACAAAAGAGGTATTTTTTTGTTAATTAGCTCATTTGTTTATTTTTTCCAATAACCTACAGAACAGACATTATTTCGTTCATTACTTTTTTTTTTTTTTTTTTTTTTTTTTCGTTCATTACTGAGGCTGAGTATCATCTGTTATTGGGAGTTGAGAGTTATTGTTAACTTTTATTGCTAAGTGAGGGATGTTTAGATGAGACATTATTTCTTTCATTGTGCTTTTCATTCATTACAGGAATTGTTAAGCATTTTAAATAAATACATTTTGAATAAAATTATCATTTGTTATTGGAGTTATTGCTGTTGACTTTTACTGAAAAGCATTTTTAATAAATCAACTGTTAATATCATGTTATTGTAGGATTACCTAGGCCTATGCATGGGAACAGAGATCCCCCGCCGCCGCCCCCCCGCTCCAAGGTGTCCTGGTTTTTCAAAATGAAAATATGGTCACCCTAGTCTTTACTTGTAATATGTCCTCAAGTTTATTTAGCTCCAAACAACCAAACAAGAAATGTATTTAATAAGGTTTTGTAATTGACTATTTTTAATAACCTTTCTTCTTGGGGAAGCACTTTTCCCCTTAAATCAAAAATATAATACTTGCAGTTAATCATATCTATGTACCTCATGAAAGCAGGGCGCTCTCAGCACATGTAAAATTGTGAAAGGTTGTCTTGTACATATTTACAACTATCTGTAAAATTAAAAAAACAAACAGTAAAAGTATCGAATTCAGGTGCACAATGACAGGAGT
This sequence comes from Cyprinodon tularosa, assembly GCF_016077235.1. Taxonomy (NCBI): domain Eukaryota; kingdom Metazoa; phylum Chordata; class Actinopteri; order Cyprinodontiformes; family Cyprinodontidae; genus Cyprinodon; species Cyprinodon tularosa. The sequence goes on from NW_024039660.1 coordinate 37,994, forward strand.
CATTTTATCTACGTATCTCCACAAACCCGCACTAGTAGTCCACCAGAAATTGATAACTAATTCCGCTTAGAGTGTAAAGATCTGCTCCCACTATCAACCAAGGTCTCTCTGGTAGCTTGCTTGGCATTGAAGGCTAAGTTGTATTGGCACGGTCCTTTATGCAAACGGGGCAGTTTTTCGCAAGTTCGTTAAATTTTTCTACTCAGACCAGGCCTCCAAACTCTCTAGTGCATTCTCTGCATCTGGACATTCCTTGTTGTCTCTCATGTAGGTTGACAAGGAAAGCATTCCGCATAGTGTTTCCGTAAAAGTTTAAAAAACAATCCACTGGACTTGTTTTCCAAGATTTGAAGAAGTGTCGCTACCTCTCCAGGAAGCTTTCTCAATTCAAATTAGACAAATAAGACATTTGAATTGAGAAAGCATCCTGGAGAGGTAGCGACACTTCTTCAAATCTTGGAAACCAAGTCCAGTGGATTGTTTTTTTTTACTTTTACGGAATGACAATGACCTGGACGACTGAGAATCTTCATCAGCATTCCACATAGTGGTTGGAATAACAAGTCTGGTGTTTGTCAACAAAAGTCTTTGTGACCAACATGCTTTTATTTAGGGCCAGTAAGAAACATGGCTGTAATAACACAGCCATGTGTTTATATCACAAGCTCAGATTTGACTGATTTACACACTTTACTGTAATGTCCCTTTTTACCACATGTATCACATGTTTAGCTGGGCATTGTCCATTGCCATAAGCAGTTAATTTACCACACCTGTGCCATGACCTCTCATTTGGTGTTTTGGCTTTTCTTGTATACTTTAGTTGATTTTGGGACTTATAGGCTGGATGAAACAGCATCTATTTCCATTTTATTTCCCTCCTTTGTCTGTTGCCTTTTTCTGATATCGGACTGCTGGCATTGATTTACTGCTTTCTCCTGCATCAAATCCTTATCCATTTGAAGTCTCTCAGCCAAGCTGGTGTCCCTCAGTCCCATGACGAGGCGATCTCTTAATAACTCAATCGTGCAGTGCACTGTAGTTGCAGTTTTCAGACAAAGCATAACAAAAGAGTCAACAATCTCATTAACCCACTGCACTCTTTAGTTAAATCCGTCTCTCTCGTGAAATATGTTATTTCTCTGCACAAAATATGCATCCAGAATGTTTCTTACTGCTTGGTACTGATGTCTTTGAGCTTCAGATAAAGCTTGGTCTCGCAGAACATCGTTCGCTTCATCTCTCATAGGATAGATGAGCGCGTTCACTTGATTAGCCTCAGAGCTAGGGTGTATTGTAGTTTCTTACATAGTCTGAATCTTTCAAACTTGCGTATCCACTTCTCCCATTGCTGTGGTGTTGCAAAATCAGTTTTTCTGGAGGTGTAATGGTGAATGTCTCGTTTTATGTTGATTAAACTCACGTTCTCGCTCCCAGAACTGTTCAAAGTTACTCTATGATGCTAGGTATTTCAGCCAAGCCCACTTCTGCGACCTTCTTACCTTGTACTGTCAAATTCAAGATCCTCTTAAGGTGATCCCTGGGGAGACAACTCCACTTCAAGCAAAGCTCTTTCTGCAAGGATAGCTGGCTCATCTGCTCACTTGCATGTCCATTCCTTCAGCTGTACCCTTGTTTTTGAACATATCTGCAGTTCAGACCCCCTCACTGCCTGAACCGTTTTAAAGAGGACAGGAGCCATCTTCTCAGCAAAAAAAAATTCTCCATCAAAACTAAAAACTTCTAATTTTGCCTTGTGGAAACCTCCTGCAACCTAAACCCTAAATGAATAATCCATGAAAAATCTATTGTCATTACTGTTCTTCTTTCTCTCTGCAAGTTTAATAATAACTTGGTTCAGGAAACAGTTGCCAGATGGTTTCCCCATTGTCGCAGGAATTTTATACAGATCGGCTTGATACCTGCAGCTGAGGCAACAGATGTAAAAATGACCCATCGGTGCAGACAGGATGATTATAAATCTCTCTGTCTTGTGATAAATACAGACCAGCATTTATAGAATGAGAAATGAAACAGTGGGTGATAGAAAAAAAACAGACCTGAATTTGATGGAACAAGTCTTCAATGCGATAACCATACAAAATGTCCTCACTTGTTCATTAAACGGGTTATAAATGAACTTATCAAGTTTCTGACTATTAATCTGATATTTATTTACATTTAAAACACTTAAATGTGGCACATTGGAAACTAGATAATCTTTCAACATTACAGTTTCTCTGTCTAGATTAGATTAATGAATAGGAATGTTTTGGTTGATATAACTTTTCACCTTGGATTCTTTGTGATTGATTCTCTTTCGTTGTATCTTTTAAGTCTTTGTTGTGATTAAATGCAAAGACATTTGAACTGATTTGAAATTTGAATTATTTAATTGCAAAAATTTATTGTTTGCTCCACAAGATTTGGTAAATAATACATCACATATTTAGGAATCTATATAATATAATCTTTTCCAGTCTGTAAATGCGGAGTATTCAGGCTTACATGATGTATTTCATATGCTGAAACACAACCTGCTGTTCTGTGAGGAAAAACAGTCATTTATATGAGCAGACATGCAGTGTGCAATAGAGTAAATTGGTGTGTGCCACTTTGTGAAACAGACCGCATTTGGCTAGATAAAGAGCTGAGGAGCACTTGACACTAGAACTCCATATCTGTCAATCTGTCTTGCATCTCATCCGTCTGAGCTGAGTTGCTCAGAGAAGATTGTGGCAAAACAAGACAAAGTCTTTTCAGTAGAAAATGTGGATAAAGAGGAACCTGTTCATGCATCAGTCTGTTCAGCTTTCTTTTTCACTTTTCTTTTCTGAGGTTACAGATTAAAACTACAAATATCTCCATGGTTTTTTAGGCATCTGGTTTAAAAGGAATGGTTGTTGCTCATCGAAACCTATTTAAAAAAATCTGAACACATGAACAGTAGACCAGTAAACTAAAATGGACAGAATGCATCTGTGGGAAAAAAAAAATAGATTGTAGGACAGTAATGAAGAGGTCTTCATTCCTGGGACTATTTTTATGTATATAGCTTTATGTAAATAGCTTGTAACACTTTAAAGGGGCCTTTGCACTGCACTTTAAGCATAGATTTGCACATAAAGAACATTTTGCACACAAGGTTTTTAAAATATTTATTGAATATTTATTGGGTATTTTAATAGTTAGCATGTAGCCTTTTGTTCCAGGCTCTCCACAGCTGCTCTCCATTAGCAATTGGGGTGGTTGTTTGTGGAAAAGAGAATTGATGTTTAGAGCAAGCAAGGGTTACTGTTTAGAAACTTCAGCAAATGTTAGTGTAAAGTCTGTTAGAAGAAAGTGCAAAAGAAGTGTTGTGGTGGTCAGAAAGTGACATACCTGTCTTTTCTGTGTCCTCTTCCGGGGGTCCAGACACCATTTAAAGGTTCTGGGAGAGACCATGGAAAATATAGGGGGTTGTGCACATAGTTTGTGGGATTTCTATAGGGTTTGGGTGTAAGTGAAAGTTTTATTAAACTTCCGAGACCCTTCTTGGCAGTATTCCTGAAACATCCACCCTTTTTTTGACAGGTCTTATCCATATTTTGCAAATTCTTTATTTATGCTGTAATGGAAAGCTCTGTGTTTACATCTTTAAGCTTTCTCTACCCGATTCTTTCCTGAAAAGAGATCACTGTGAGAAAACACTTAAAATATCACCTCATAACGTGAATGTATTAAATAACTATGAGACACGACAACAGATCTTGACACAAATTGTAATCTTAAGCAGACCAGAGAAATGCCTCATGTAACAGATGGCAGCGCTTAACACCAGGCTCTCTTCTTCAGGAAGTTGGTCCCAAATCCCAGTTAAAAAAGCATTTTATACAGTCATATCATCATTACATCATACATATTTGTAAATGAGGAGACATTTTTGACTCCAGCCATATCAGGATAAAACTGTGTTCTTAGACCAATGACATTCGGAATGCACATTGAGAGATAACTCACTGTCTGTGCTCTCATTTCGTTCCTAAATCTTGTCCTAATTAGATAAACAGCTTGTTAGTCTTGACACTTAACAGGCAGGTATTGTTAGGTTTTACCAGGCTCGTAAATCATCAATAAAAATAATCCTAGCAGTGCAATCTTTCTCCAAAGCAAAGCGAAAGTCAGCTTTTTGTTTATCAGGAATTTGTTTTCTTAAAAAGGATCCTGCTATTCGGAAGCTTTTAGTTTATTCTTCTGCCTTTACTTTGCCAGCATGATTTCTCTATTATCTCACATCACAGCCTTTCTGTTGTTATAATAGGATGGGAAGAAAGGGATGTTTGTGTCTTTTAATAATTTACAGCTGCATAAATGAGGAATGGGATACAGGCCTTTGAATATTAATAGGCATCATGTTCAGTCTGCTCCCCGTCTGTTTGTTTAGAGACACCCATAAAGTGATGAACCCCATGTTGCTTTTATCCTTTTGTTCAGAAGCTATTATTTAGAATATAATTAAAATATATAGTATGTGGGCGAACTTTAGTACAGTGTTTCCCAAGGGGGGGTACGCATATCCCTAGTGGTCTTCGAGGGTATTGCAGGGGGTACATTAAAACATTTCTAAGGTAGTAAAATAAAATAGCGCTGGGATCTGTTCTGCTTTGCTAGGACCCAATTGAAAAATTAAACATGCTTTTATTAACCAAAAAGTATGTTTTTCTTTGAGTTTATCATCAGCTGTGAAACATTTCAAAGCCAAGCAGAGGAATGTTCTGGAAGTAAAGAACAGCCGAAATTCTGCTGTTTTTCACACTGAGCTATCAGAGCTCATCAAAGCAGCTCAGGTGTCTTGATGAAAACAATTAAATTGCTGGTTTTCGTTCTGCATTTTTTTCTTAATTCATCAAGTTTAAATGTATTTATAAGGGTGTCACTCAGAGGAGTTCCAGTTTTATAAATACAGGTTTACATTATGATATTAATTTGTATTTAGTTCGATTCCTTACTAACTTCCTGTTTGGCTGTTACACCATCCTAGAGGGAAATATCTGCTGTGCTGCTGCAATCAACACCTTTGTTTATAGATGTTGGAGATCTGCCTGTTTTTCAGTGTAGTCCTGTTTCTCTGACTGTGACTGGCTGGATGTGCTCTCTTCATCCTCTGACATGGGAGTTGACTCGGAGCTTGTCTGCCTGGCTGTGTGTTTCCTGGATGGGGCCGCCTTTTACAGCTGCTATTTGTATATCTGCTTCTGTCTCCTTGAACCCCAGTCGGCCTCAGCAGATGGCCGCTCACACTGAGTCTGGTTCTGCTGGAGGTTTCTTCCTGTTAAAAGGGAGTTTTTCCTCTCCACTGTCGCTACAAGCATGCTTAGTGTGAGGGATTGCCTTCGAGTCAGTGAGTTGATGTAATCAACTGGTTTTCCTTAGATAGAAAACTTTGAATCAACTTGACTGTATGATCTGGTGAACTCTAAAGTGCCTTGAGATGACATGTGTTGTGAATTAGCCCTATATAATTAAACTGAATTGAATTGAGGTAACAATTATATTTCAGAGTAAAAAAAAAAAAATGTCCTGTCTTGCTTTGAATACCGGGTCCGCTGTTGTGCACCTTGACACTCTCTTCCAGGGATGAACAAGTTATTGTCAGAAATGTGTTAACCTAGCAAAGAACCAAAGCAATAATGACATGACTTCTATAACCCCACAGAGTATAATGCTATTCAGAGATGAATATTGCACCAGAGACGGACCTCCATTCTAGAGTTATTTCATTCTAGATTATAAGTGTTTGGTCAAAATGACCATCTTTATATCTGGTGTGAAAAATAATACATACAATCACAATGTGGTTAGGTTTTTCTAGAGGAGGGACTGAAGCCTTTTACAAAACATTTGCTATCATGACAAAAAAACATGAAAACACCTCATATGGAAAGCAATATCTGAAGAGATCGGGCGGTAAGCTAAGGCTCTGACAAAATTGAGACATGTAAATAATATACTTTAGTGCTAATTGGTTACAGTAGCACAAACAAGTCAAACAACAAGCCTGATGCTTCCTTTAGAAAGCTGTGACCGAGAAGGCAGAGCTGAGAAGGTGTCTGTTTGCAGGGATACCTGACCAAATTACATCACTTCTGTAAGGAGGAATTAATCAAAATTTCAGCACACCAAGAATCTTGGGGAAAGAAATCCCAAAACATTTGACCCAGGCCCGAGATTTCACTAATAAATAAAGAAATGGATGGAAAGTTCTGAAGTAGAGGACATCTTTTACGTATAATTGTGGGGAGTGGCGGCCTAGTGGTTAGGGCATAGAGCTTGGAATAAGGAGGTTCTGAGTTTGTGTCCCACTCCCACAGACTGCTACGCCGGGTCACAGAGCAACACCCTTAACCACACACTGCTCCCTGGGCGCACAATGGCAGCACTGCTCCCCAAGGGGATGGGTTTAATGCAGAGGTACATTTCTCCAATGTGAGATCAATAAAGTTCAGTTATTAGTAACTGTAAGAAAGCTTTTATTTTGTCAAATGTAGGAACAAAAGGTCATCCTCCAGATGTTTGCATTGTTTTTGTAGAAATTGTTAGAGAACATTTATGTTTTTTTTCATTTAACTTCCCTCCAGTTATTCCTCCTCTTTAAATCACCATGCCTATTAATTATTTTCTTATATTAAAATGTCTTATCTGAGTGTAGTGTTTCAGCAGGAAGATCAGTTTGTTGTCCGTACTATAAGCCCATTAGTGGTCAATTTGTGACACAGGGATTTAAACATAACCATTAGTTTGACAAATGCTGGCTTAAGCAGTGTGTTTTAATTGCCTAAACAAAAAAAAGGCTTCCAGCCGCTGTGAATGGAGGAAAGGCAGCGTTAGATCCCAGCTGTTGGTGCATTGCTCGGCTTGATAAGGGCTGAACAAGAAACACATGTGTTCTGTTTTCTCCTCTGTCTGCTTCTTTACCAGAGCCCCAATAGGATCGATAATTGAATCTAGTTAATTAAACCTTGTTTTTAAACTTAACAGCAGCTACAACCAAAAGAAATTTAGTTTACATCCTGGTTTTGACTGAATGTGTTAACGGTGCACATCAGAACAAAGTGGTTTTAATCTTCTTAAAATTCTTATTTTGGCTTCCCTAGTCAAACTGCCACCCTAAAGGACATATGTTCATCGCTTGGACTCCAAATGGACATCAGACTAGCACCTGACATTTTACTGCAATACCTTTTGCTCTGGGCTGGGGAGGATGTACTGCCCCTAGTAGCAGTTAAAGTATCTTCAGGTCTTGTTCATGAATGAGGGGAGGTGGAGCGGGAGATCAGCAGACGGATGGGTGCGGTGTTTGCTGTGAAGCGTGCGCTGTATTACTCTGTTATGGTGAAGAGAGAACTGAGCCAAAAGGCAAAGCTCTCGATTTACTGGTTGATCTACGTTCCTACCCTCATCTATGGTCATGAGCTTTGGATCATGACCGAAAGAACAAGAGCCTAGATACAAGGGGCCGAAATTAGTTTTCTCCGTAGTGAGGAGAGGAGTGAGGAGCTTAGTCATCCGGGGAGAACTCAGCATAGAACTGTTGCTCCTCCACATCAAAAGGAGCCAGTAGAGGTGGCTCAGGCATCTGTTTAGGATGCCTCCTGGACTTCTGCCTGGTGAGGTGTTCCAGGCAGCTAATCCTTTGGTCAAGTGCATTACTGTATTAGTGATATGCAGACAAGTGCTCTGTTCGAAAACCTAGGATGCGTCCTTAGAAGGCCAGATTTGAAGGACGATGACGTCATAGCGCGGCGCTGAGGATTCCAAAAGTCCTCGTTATGCGGCCTTAAAATGCATCCTTCTTTTTGCCCGATTTGAAGGATGGGTCCGATGTTTCCCTGCTATCCTTAGTTTACCCAGGATTCATTGCGAGACCAAGCAAGCCGGCTGCTCCGTGATCAGAGGAAATCTTACTTGGCGCCAAACAGTGGTGAAAATTGGAAGTTCAGTTTAATATAATACAAGTCTGTGAATAGTTCCGTCTGAGATGAATGAAAATAGTTGTTTTAATGGTTATAGAGTCAGATAATTGGCGGTAGTATTTTATTTATCTAAAGGTTTTTATCTGTTACTGTGTAAATGAGTTTGGCTGTAATTTAAGGACAGATTCTAATATTTCTGCAGGGTGGGGACAGGGTGGGAGTTTAAATTTTTTATTGCTGTTTTGCACAATATGCTTAACTAAGTATTTTTTGTTGTTGAATATTAGAGATTTTGCAGATTTATTTTTATACATACATTGTTTAAATTTACTTATATATTTCTGCCCCTTCTACAGAATAGAAAATCCCTTTATTGTCCCACAATGGGCAAATTTACAGCAGCAGAAAGATTATTGAAAATGGTCACACACATGAGGACCTTCGAAAAATGTCTAAAAATAACATAATAGGGAAAAGTTAAAATATAAACAATAAAATACTGTAAAGTGTTTTAACAATATAAAACTGGAGAATAAATAACCAATATGCATCTATGGACATTTTTACAGTGATTGATATTTGAAATTAGCAGCAACATCAGAGATGTTCAGAATGACAGCAGCATGTTAGTTAACTGACTAAGGTTTCAATCATTACATTTGATTTTATTTGTTCCTGCTCCTGGTGGTTGGAACCTTTATTACACTCTGGATTCTTGTGAGTGTTCTCTTCGTAGTCTTTGTTCACTTTATAATGAAAAAATAAATAAATAAACAAACACTTTTAAAAACTTCGGTATTCATTCTTATCCTGCTTTGTGTGTCAACTTTCACGGTTGCTAAGCAACAGAGCATACAGGTGGTAAAACCCGCCGAAGAGTAGACCTGTTTGAATTCACAGCCAAATCACTTCCGGTCTCTTTATTTTCATGGACTTCGAAGGATCCAGTTTAGGTAGACCGCGTCCTTTGAGGATGCAGCCCAGGTTTTCGAACGGAGCCATGATGTATATTTAAACACTAAAAATATTCTGTTTCTGTTTCACATTTGATCTGCCTCAACCTAAAATAAAATAAAACACACTAACATTTTGTATCAGAAAGAGTGAAAAGCATAAAAACCAAAAATGTAGAAATACATTTGGTCTGTGGCAGAATACCTTAATAGCTCTGATTTAGATTTTAATTATTTAAAAGGATTATGTATGACAAGAAGATTTTTTGTGTGCATAAATTATCAGTTTGATCGCTAACTGCTATTTTGACAAACCTAATCATCAGTTATTCAGTATACAAATGTCTACAAATTCCATCTGTGCACTTTTCAACATTTCACCATATGAGCTTTCTATAGCCCAACAGAAAGTAGTTTAAAATAATCTGCACTAAATTGGAGGATTGCTGGGTAACTTTTGAGATTTCAGCAAGTGCCATTAAATTCTAGGACTTATTGCTCCTCCCTTTCTTCAAATACTTATTACTTTAACTGTATCATTTAATTTATATGCTTCCTTTGTGTGAGTACTCTTTATATGTGGGTTGGACAGATTCCTACCGGCATCTGATGAAAATTTCTTTTGAATCGTACCTTTAGAAATACATTTACTTTACACATTTGTGTGCTTAGTAATTATTTACTTGTTGTATGTGAGTACATAAATAATTTCTCCTTTTCCCTTAGTGAAGCAACGGCAGCAAGAGTGCACACTAGAGGTCAAGCGAACAACTTGTTTTAGATTGTTTAGAAGCAGCTGTGTGACCAACTGAGTGAGTTAAACATGTTTGGTAGGAACAGTAATGCGCCACGCTTCATTGACTCGGTTTAGTAAGTGTTGTTGTGCAGGATCAAAGCGTTTACTGGTGCACTCCCTTCCAGAGAGATTTCGGTGCTGCATAGCTCTCAGCTCAGCTAAGGGATTAGGCCAGCCTTGAATTTAAAGGGGTGGAGGGGCTGAGGAGGGGGGTGCCTACAGGGGGTGGCATGTTTCTATTTATGGCGAGTGCAGCATAAACTGAAGCTTTGTGTCTTGCAGGCATTGACTCAAGAAGAAGAAAAAAAGAAATGCCGCACATCTCTGCCCTAACATGAAATGAGCTCATTTGGAGGTATTTTTCTCCACCTACATGTCTGTTTAATTCATTCAGAATTTTGAGGAAGACAAATAATCAGAAGAATGCAGCTTAATTTTCAGCAGGGATTACAAATACCAAGTTGTTAAGGCATTACAAAGACCATTTGTTCTTGAAAGGATCCCCTTACTGTTCCTAAATCAGTACCGATTGTTTTTCAGGACATGACAGAAAAAATTATTCCTAAACCTTTATAATTAATGGGAGCCATACTTTTTTCAGTCTTTTAGTTTTCTTTGTGTTTGGCAAGCTGGAGTCTCTGGGCTTTTCAGGGGTCCTAACAATAATGGTGTCACAGAATGACCAATTATACACCAGCTGTGCATACTGGAATCAGGCAGGATACCAAGGTGAGAAGGAGAGAGTTGATCCGAACAGTGTAGACAGGAATGGCCTAACCCTAACCTATTTTCTTTAGTTCGTAAAGCTAAATGAAAATGTCATGCTTCCTTGCAAGAACTGAGTGAGATGAAACAGACCATTAGAGAAAAGTGACAGACCTTTACTGAGTAGAAAAAGACCACCATGGAGACAGAACCTCCACTGTGAAGGAACACGCCTTTACTGACAAGGACCACACCTACATTAAGAAGAAACTGTCATGATTTTATCAAGAGCTCGGACCCACATGCAGAGAAACCAGTACATAGAGACCAGGGAAAAAGTTTAACAGGTTTATTGTGAGGCTTGTGGAGGTTCCAGTGTTGCTCTGAACACTGCTCAACTGGAACTGAAAGATGAGGGGAAGACACTGAGGTTAGTTCAGGTTCAGTGGGAAAATTGATTCTGAAACTTGAAGAGGAGAAATGGTTTGCAGACTCACGTTTCCAAAAAAGTGGTTCAGTCTTTGACTCCAGTCGGTGTGGGATGTTCCAGTGTTTGTCTCATTCGGTGGAGGGCGGACAGGGTTTACCCAGAATGCGGTTGTTTGTAGGAGAACGGAAAAGCTGACTGCCACTCAGATTTCCTGCGGTACTTGAACGGACTGTGGTGCAGATGAATCCCTTGCTCAGTGTGAAACTCAAACGATCCCTTGGAGGAAAGTGGATCCAAACCTCCAGTTTGAATCCCCAGCTCAGTTTGAGGCTCAGTTGATCCTTCCAGGGAGAGAAGGTCCGAAACGTCCAGTTTGCAGGATGACTTCCTGCCGAGAGGCAAAGACAAAAAGCAAGATTAAAAACTCAGGTTGACAAAAACTCAGTTTGGCTCAGCAAAACTCAGCTTGGCTAGAGTACACAAAACTGGCAAACACTCTGGCGTCGAGGTATTCGTAGTCAGCAGCTTAAGAGCACTCCATGAATGAGGTAACCCTTTGCAGGTGTGTGGGGAGGGGAATCCGGACCAGGCACCGCCTGGTGGAGGAGGGAAGACAAACACACAAAACACAAACCACATAGACAGGAGTCCTAACAGAAACAAAGTGAACATGTGTTGACAGGAAACATTCATTTGAATCAAATAAAGCCTGAATTTATTATATTTAGAAAGAATTGAAGTTGCTTCTGTTTGTCCATTGGCCCATCAGTTCATCAATCCATCAGTTCACCAACTTTTCAGAAATTTGTGGAATAATCTGCCCTTAGAAAAATCCAGTCCTGACCTTTGAACACAGAGTTTGACAACCTTGCTCTAGGACAACCCTTTAAAATACTGTGAGGAAAACCTGAGGAGATCTTGAATGTATGAACCTTTAGCATCACGTCTATCTCGGTTAGAACCGACACTGCATCCCGCAGAATTTTACTTTTTTGCAGCCACAGAAATAAAATGTGAGAGAATTCAAAGAAGAACTGTTTTTTTGTATCTCCGTAAAAATTCAAAAAATATCCACTGGACTTGGTTTCCAAGATTTGAAGACGTTTCTTCATCTGGACTGTCTGGTGAGCATGGAAGGAGATGGAAGCCTAAACATTGAAATGGATAGGACACCTACTCACACAGACCAATATCTTCTTTTTGACTCACACCACCCACTGGAACACAAACTCTCAGTCATCAGAACCTTACAACACCGGGCAGAACATGTCCCTACTAAAACAGATGGGAAGCACAAAGAACAGAAACACATCAAAGTTGCTCTACAAAACTGTGGATATCCAAACTGGGCTTTTATCAAATCAGCAAGGAAATCCAAAAGACACACAACAGAAGACGGCGATGAGAAAATTAAACGCAAAAACATTACAATCCCTTATGTTGCTGGAGTGTCTGAAAAGCTCAAGAAGATTTTCTCCAAACACAAGATCCCAGTACATTTCAAGCCAAACCAAACCCTTAAACAGAGGCTCGTGCATCCTGAAGATAAAACCCCCAGACCGAATATGAGCAGAGTGGTATATGCTGTTCAGTGCAGCGAGGAATGCTCTGATCTTTATATTGGAGAAACCAAACAACCTCTCCACAGATGCATGGCCCAACACAGAAGAGCAGCCTCCTCTGGACAAGACTCCGCAGTACACCTACACCTTTTGGACAAAGGACATTCTTTTGAGGACCTACCCGCTCCAGCCGGTGAACAATACCTCCTTAACGACCAACTCTTAACAATCATAGACAGGTTTCAGGTATTACATGAGATAATCCCCCCTTAACGGCAACCCCCCCCCTTTAACGACCAACCCTCAGAATCATAGACAGGTTTCAGATATTACAGGCTAAAGATGGAACCAAACGACCCATTCATCGGTTACCAATTGCATGTTTCCAAGCAATAAAAGGCTTTGTCTATATAAGACTCAAATTCACTGTGGATCCAGACACTTGAATTGAGAAAGCTTCCTGGAGAGGTGACGAAACGTCTTCAAATCTTGGAAACCAAGTCCAGTGGATATTTTTTGAATTTTTACGGAATGACTATGACCTGGATGACTGAGAACCTTCATCAGCATATTTTTTGTATCTATTCTCTAATGGAGAAACTGCATTTAGGAGTCTTGTCTGGCAGAAAAAAACACATTGCTCCTTGTGGGTCTCTAGAAATCGCAGCCCTACATGGCTGTTGTCCGAGCAGCAGCCACAGGAGAATAAAGCCCATTTAATTACATTTATCTTCTTCATAGATGTTCAACGTGTTTCAATTTGAGTGTCTTGTTGTTATAATCAAGGGTTAAAAAACAAGACTTAAAGCTACAGTGTGTAATAATTACAGGCATATAAAGTCAGAAATTTAATATATTATACATAACTATGTTATTTATCATCACCTATGAGCTCAGCCTTTTAACCATAATATTTGCGCTGCCTTAGAATTCGTTATTTATAATTACATAGGAGCGGGTCTCGCAGCCATGGAGGCTGACATCTTTGCGCTACGGCAAGCGCAGAGGCAACAAACTAGCGATTGCGAGATCTCCCATGACGCTCAAAAATAACTACGGCAAGTTGAGAGAGATGAACTGAGACGGTACTGAACAGTAGATGGCAGTATTATGCCTGAGAAGCGTTTAGTCTGCCTGAAACCAAAGAAGAAGAAGAAGCAGGTATACTGCGCATCAGTAACAAGAAAGGTGAACAAAGGCGGCAGGCGTGAGTGACTTTGCAAACTGTTTGGCACTGTGTGGCCAAACATCAGACGAATGGAGGATCATGCCTACTCTGTATCACAACGAAAAGCGGCGGACACCAAACCCCCGTCATCTAAGAAGCGGAAACACGACGAGAATAAACGCAAGAGTGACAAGAAACGACCAAAAACACGGATCAACATTGGCACGGCATTTACACGATGGAAGTCACTGATGGAGGAAAAAGGTTTTCAAAGTGACGCTCAAGTTGCCAGTTTTCTCTTGGACAGGTAATTAATCCTACACACACAATTGTCTAATATCACTGCAGTTTTTGGAGTACAGGATGCTCAGACCTGTCTAAAACAATAACATGCTGCGGCGTGATGATGCTGTTCCTCTCCAGTATACTTATTCAGCAACGTCCCTGACGTTTCATAGGTAATGATTCAGTAATTTTCAGTAAAATAATTTTCTGGATATATACCTCGGTTACTTCTCTCCGGCTCCTTTGGAGATCTTCAAGCGTTTCCTCCTCTGCTCTCACCCCGCTGGCTCCCCTCTCTCGCCTGGCCCTAGCTGCACGGCCTCCCTGCCTTCGCCCTCGTCCTCTCCCTCTTCCTCGCGTTGTAACCCCCGTGCCACCAAAATGACTTGGACTCTGTAAACGGGGAATATATATTCTTCCAGCGAACACAATCTCGCTGTTAAACTAATGACTACAATTAGTAGTCTGTTTATATCACCATGCAAAGCAGCTCACCAAAACGTCACAACGATGTAGAAAAAATAACGGGTATATTTATTATCTTAAGTCTACATGAAATCTATACCCTACTCAGACTAATGAAATACTATCTGTAAAATTATCTATGTAAACAAACCTCATCACTTGAGAGGGTAGGTGATGCGGACGTCGTGGAAGAAATTTTGTCCCGTAACGCTCGCCGTACTGTTGGGGGGGAGAAGCGGTGGGGGGGAGATGTTCATGTTGCTGCGGTCTGCAGTCTGACCGCTAGATGTCGCTGAAAATTACACACTGTAGCTTTAATAACTCCTATGGTGATTGCCCATTCGAAAAAATAATGAATTTTCCTCTCATCCTTTCAATAAATAAGCACTCAATAAAATGCTTATTAATATTTAATTCCTCCTTTGTGCATTATTAAAACTATAATGAGGTAGGAAGGCATTTCCCATTTATTTAGTTAATTTACCGTGTTGGCTTGGACCAGAGGAGATCCCCGTTTATCTGTATGCCAAACCTGACCAACGATCAACTCAGACAGCAGCAGTTAATTCAGGATGAGTCAGAAACTGGCTAAGAAAAACCACACAATACTATCAGAAAAACAAACAGACATATGGACTGGTTGTTATGTCACATTATTCCCATGGGAGTATTAATTAATTTCATCTATAAGCTCCAGCTTATCCCCTCTATGATTTAACACTAAATGACTATAATTATTCTGCATTATGATGTTAATTAAGCTGATTATTTTTAAATCTGACTGTGATTTAAGGGTTAATCAGTTGGCATAAAGAAGACGGCCCACATTGCCTCTGAATGGCAGACATTTTTCCTGCTTTATATGGTGAGCATGTCCACCTGCTTTTCTATTAGCCCGGGTTCTCTATCAAACAGCTCATGGTCCTAATGGGGCTGAGATGTTTAGCTGACTTTGTGATTTCAGTAAAGCAGAAAAAGTTTACAACTAATAACTCAGAATGCATGAAAATTACAATGGTAATATATTTACCAGTATAGATATATTAGACATCGTTGGAAAGCTTAGATTCTACACAATTCGACCACCACACTTGAAAAACAGTCTATAAATAATTAAATATTACTCAAATTAAGTGTATTTACCCTCAATTTGAGTAAGTAAATTAGATAGTTTGCCAATGGAATGAGTATTTCTACTCTTAAAACAAGATATTTAGATAAAATACAATTGAAATAACACAATGCAATTGTGTTTTCTTATTCTAAATGTAAATTGTCTTGTTTCATTGGCTAAATGTATCCTTTACCTTCTCTATTCAAGAACAAATGCATTTATTTTAAGAAAAAATTACTTATCTAGATTTAGAATTTTTTCCAGTGCAAGTTCATTTTGTGGACACAGCAAGCACCAAAGCACAAGTAACACAGACATAGTAGCATGTCAAAATCTAAACATTACAAAAGAGCCACAACAACTTTTGAAGGCATCCAGAAGCCGTATTGTATAACCGATGAAGTCTCACAAGCGCTCCTTGTCTGTCAGTCAATGATTCACCCAGTAGACCGATATTATGTCTCATTAAGTCCTGCTGTTATTGGTTAAGACCACGTCGGCTGTTTGGCTTTGTAGCCAATGAAATAAACTTTCAGAAAAGGGTAGATATGGCTAGATTGCATAAAGCAGAGCCGTGTTACCCGCTTGCATAAAAGTAAAATACACTGCTTAGACTGTATCAGAGAGCACAGTTCAAAGCTGAATAACAACATTCCGATATTTTTCATTTTTTGAACCATACGTTTTTTTAACTGTTTTGTGGCCATCAAAATGCTTTAGTATTATTCTATTAGTCAAATAGTTGATTTCTTTTAAATCAAGACTAAAAACACATTTGTTTAGGATTGACTGTTCTAGTTAAAAATTTCAACTGAAACATCATTAGTTAAACTTTTTTTATTTTCTTTAGTCCAACTGTTTTAAACGTTCTTTCTTGTTTTTGCATTTTTTATTTATTTTTTTTCCACTTGCTTTGATTCTGTTTTATTTTCCTATATTTTAATCATGTAAAGCACTTTGAATTGTCTTTGTACTGAATTGTGCTACACAAATAAATTTGCCTTGCCTTGCCAAAAAGCATTTGGTACAATTCAGCACAATTTGGAAAGGTTTGGAGACACCGGTGACACCAAAATTTCAAAGCCCCACAGCTCTGGGGCTAGAGTTCTGAAATGTTCTGCATTTGTGGTGGACAAGATACAGAACAAATGTAATACAATGAGGCAAGCCTATTTTTTAGCATGTCTTTATTGCTGCTGTTCAAAAAATACCTATTATTTTCTAGAGTAAAAAAAACAACAACTTTGAGTCATGTTTGAACTGATGCAGCTGAGGTTGTGTTTAACTCACACTATTTTTATTAATATTTACAGAAACCAGAAGGTGTTGGCTTTCAAATGATATAACACAGATGTAGGGTTCCATATACATTTGGTTTTCCATTAGGGTGTGCAAAATAGGCGAGGATTACTTCACATTAGGTGGGTGTTAAGAGTAGAACCAGACTTTTCCATACACTCCCATCTTAAAGAGTCAGCCCTGTTGCTCTTTTTCCAGACCCCCATTAAACAATGATACAACTGAATAATGTACACTTCCTCAGACTTTTTTAGAAGTGATGATTGATTTGATTCATGAATGTCTGAGTAACCCTCACCTATTCTGCTCTTTCAGTAGCATTCATTGGAACCTCTGTCACCCAAAGATTGTAATTGAATTCCATTGTCAATTTTTGCTACATTCTTTACCATTTTAAAGTGAGAAATTGTGTGTGTGTGCGTATATATATATATATATATATATATATATATATATATATATATATATATATATATATATATATATATATATATGTTTTCTCACCCCTCGTGGGGTGGTCTGTGTCATCCTCAAGCTCGGGTCCTCTACCAAAGGCCTGGGAGTTGAGTGTTCTGCGCAGTATCTTAGCTGTTCCTAGAACTGCACTCTTCTGGACAGAGACCTCTGATGTTTTACCTGGAATCTGCTGTAGCCACTCTCCCAGTTTGGGGGTCACAGCCCCCAGTGCTCCAATTACTACTGGCACCACTGCTGCTCTTACTTTCCACATCTTTTCTAGCTCCTCTTTCAGCCCTTGGTATTTCTCAAGCTTCTCGTGTTCTTTCTTCTTGATGTTGCTGTCGCTTGGGATTGCCACATCTATCACTACTGCCTTCTTCTGCTGTTTGTCGATCAACACAATGTCTGGTTGGTTAGACATCACCTAATCAATATATATATACACTCACCCGACACTTTATTAGGTACCCCATGCTAGTAACGGGTTGGATCCCCTTTTGCCTTCAGAACTGCCTCAATTATTCGTGGCATAGATTCAACAAGGTGCTGGAAGCATTCCTCAGGAAGTTTGGACCATATTGACATGATGGCATCACACAGTTGCCGCAGATTTGTCGGCGGCACATCCATGATGCGAATCTCCCGTTCCACCACATCCCAAAGATGCTCTATTTGATTGAGATCTGGTGACTGTGGAGGCCATTTGAGTACAGTGAACTCATTGTCATGTTCAAGAAACCAGTCTGAGATGATTCCTGCTTTATGACATGGCGCATTATCCTGCTGAAAGCAGCCATCAGAAGTTGGGTACATTGTGGTCATAAAGGGATGGACATGGTCAGCAACAATACTCAGGTAGGCTGTGGCGTTGCAACGATGCTCAATTGGTACCAAGGGGCCCAAAGAGTGCCAAGAAAATATTCCCCACACCATGACACCACCACCAGCAGCCTGAACCGTTGATACAAGGCAGGATGCTTTCATGTTGTAAACGCCAAATTCTGACCCTACCGTCCGAATGTCGCAGCAGAAATCGAGACTCATCAGACCAGGCAACGTTTTTCCAATCTTCTATTGTCCAATTTCGATGAGCTTGTGCAAATTGTAGCCTCAGTTTCCTGTTCTTAGCTGAATGGAGTGGAACCCGGTGTGGTCTTCTGCTGCTGTAGCCCATCTGCCTCAAAGTTCGACGTACTGTGCGTTCAGAGATGCTCTTCTGCCCACCTTGGTTGTAACGGGTGGTTATTTGAGTCACTGTTTCCCTTCTATCAGCTCGAACCAGTCTGGCCATTCTCCTCTGACCTCTGGCATCAACAAGGCATTTCCGCCCAGAGAACTGCCGCTCACTGGATGCTTTTTCTTTTTCGGACCATTCTCTGTAAACCCTAGAGATGGTTGTGCAGGAAAATCCCAGTAGATCAGCAGTTTCTGAAATACTCAGACCAGCCCTTCTGGCACCAACAATAATGCCACGTTCAAAGTCACTCAAAGCACCTTTCTTCCCCATACTGATGCTCGGTTTGAACTGCAGAAGATTGTCTTGACCGTGTCTACATGCCTAAATGCACTGAGTTGCCGCCTTCTGATTGGCTGCTTAGAAATTAAGTGTTAGCCTAATAAAGTGGCCGGTGAGTATATATATATATATATATATATATATATATATATATATATATATATATATATATATATATATCCCGCTCCATCATCTTCCCCTCATTCCTTTTCCCTTTAAGGGACATTTAAAGGGAAAAGGGAGACTCCAGCTGCAGGTGATGTTAGTAAGAAGTAAGTTAAATTCAGCCAGAAGGAAATCAGGGATTCAATAGGAAGGGTATCAACTACATGCAGCAGGTAGTTTTTTAGACCTTCCCCACCTTTTCCTACTTTGGTTTAAAAAGACCATTTCCAAGTTCATAGATCTAATAAAGAAATACAGGTTTTTCAGCAGTTTATTCAGATTTTTATGGACTAGTTACAGTACAATTAATTTGTAGGGTAGAGTTACAATTAACATACTTTTTGGTTCTGTTTCAATTTTCTTTTTGAGTTTTCAGTTCTACTTTGATTCATATCTTACTGTGTTTTCTAGTTTATTGGTTTCATTTCCATTTTGTGTTATTCTAGTTTTTTTTGGTCATATTATTTTAGTTCTAATATGTTTCTTTTTTACCCTCTGTTGACCTCTTGTGTTAGTCTCCTTCTCCTAGATGCCTTCTTGATTTTTCTGTCCACAACTGCTCCCAATCTGCTGATTAGCCTGGTCTTTGTTCAGGCTCCCATTTATACAGGTGCTGGTCATAAAATTAGAATATCATGAAAAAGTAGATTGATTTCAGTAATTCCATTTAAAAAGTGAAACTTGTATATTATATTCATACATTACATACAAACTCATATATTTCAGATGTTTATTTTGTTTAATTTTGATGATTACAAATGACAACAAATGAAAATCTCAAATTCATCATATCAGAAAATTAGAATATTGTGAAAAGGTTCAAAATTGATGGCCCCTGGTGCCACACTCTAATCAGCTAATTAACTCAAACCACCTGCAAAAGCCTTTAAATGGTCTTTCAGTCTAGTTCTATAGGCTACACAATCATGGGGAAGACTGCTGACTTGACAGTTGTCCAAAAGACGACCATCGACACCTTGCACAAGGAGGGCAAGACACAAAAGGTCATCGCTAAAGAGGCTGCCTGTTCACAGAGCTCAGTGTCCAAGCACATTAATAGAGAGGCGAAGGGAAGGAAAAGATGTGGTCGAAAAAAGTGTACAAGCAAGAGAGATAACCGCACCCTGGAGAGGATTGTGAAACAAAACCCATTCAAAAATGTGGGGGAGATTCACAAAGAGTGGACTGCAGCTGGAGTGAGTGCTTCAAGAACCACCACACACAGACGTATGAAAGACATGGGTTTCTGCTGTCGCATTCCTTGTGTCAAGCCACTCTTGAACCACAGACAGCGTCAGAAGCGTCTTGCCTGGGCTAAAGAGAAACAGGACTGGACTGCTGGTGAGTGGTCCAAAGTCATGTTCTCTGATGAAAGTAAATTTTGCATTTCCTTTGGAAATCAAGGTCCCAGAGTCTGGAGGAAAAGAAGAGATGCACTTCATCCACGTTGCTTGAAGTCCAGTGTAAAGTTTCCACAGTCAGTGATGGTTTGGGGTGCCATGTCATCTGCTGGTGTTGGTCCATTGTGTTTTCTGAGGTCCAGGGTCAACGCAGCCACATACCAGGAAGTTTTAGAGCACTTCATGCTTCCTGCAGCTGACCAACTTTTTGGAGATGCAGATTTCATTTTCCAACAGGACTTGGCACCTGCACACAGTGCCAAAGCTACCAGTACCTGGTTGAAGGACCATGGTATCCCTGTTCTTAATTGGCCAGCAAACTCTCCTGACCTTAACCCCATAGAAAATCTATGGGGTATTGTGAAGAAGAAGATGCAATACACTAGACCCAACAATTCAGAAGAGCTAAAAGCCACTATTAGAGCAACCTGGGCTATCATAACACCTGAGCAGTGCCACAGACTGATCGACTCCATGCCACGCCGCATTGCTGCAGTAATACAGGCCAAAGGAGGCCCAACTAAATACTGAGTGCTGTACATGCTCATACTTTTCATGTTCATACTTTTCAGTTGGCCAACATTTCTATAAATCCTTTGTTTTTATTGGTCTTCAGTAATATTCTAATTTTCTGATATGATGAATTTGAGATTTTCATTTGTTGTCATTTGTAATCATCAAAATTAAACAAAATAAACATCTGAAATATATGAGTTTGTATGTAATGTATGAATATAATATACAAGTTTCACTTTTTAAATGGAATTACTGAAATCAATCTACTTTTTCATGATATTCTAATTTTATGACCAGCACCTGTACACCTCCTGTTCAGTCACTGTTTGGTGTTTCCTCATATTTGTTTTCCCTTATGACTCCTAGATTTTGCTTTTCTGTATTTGTTATTTTACGATTTTTTGATTCAGTTGTGACTTTTTGGACATTAAAACCACAAGATACCAATTCAGCTTTCATCCAAAAACCTCCACCCAACCTGACACACACCAAAAATATTCATGCTATTTTTTGAGGTTCTTTCATTTTAAACATCCATTTCCATAATTATCAACACCTCATAGAAAAGAACTAGGCTTCTCTTCATGTTTTGTTCTACGTTTTTCTTAATCTAAACTTTAAAGTTATAGATGAAGTGGGGGTTATTTGGAAAACAAAGACACATTTCCTATAAGAAAGATTTATAAAAACTAATAAGCTGTCTTTTCCATCCAAAGTTTTAGTTAATGTTTGCAATTTTAAATGAGTGTTATTTATCCGGACCTAGAACTGTAAAGACTCTTTGGATTGTAAAGGTCATAAACCTTTGTACTTGGAAAACCACACAGGGTTTTATGATACCAGTTAGATTTAGACGCATCAGACATCAGGGCGCTCATTTGGTTTCCATCTCAATGGACCAAAGTGTGTCAGGTAAACTCTACAAGACCCTCCAGAGGAAGAAGCAGGCGGCCTAATCATATGTGAAGTATGTGTAATTAAGTGCCTGATTCTTCTTTAAGAGTAAATCCAAAATGATTCTTTCTGCAGTTTTCAAATAAAATATATGCCTTAAAAAATCTATGATGTAAAGACCTTAGCAGGATGTAAATGTCTAAGTAGAACTGGATGTTTTAATGGTACAAATCCTTAACCTCCAGCTCACCCATGTCAAACCTTGCATGTCTAAAAATTCTGAATGTTGTTTTCAAACTGAGACACTTTGTCCTTTCCTACTGTGGACAAGTGTCTGGGAGAAGGACAGTGATCGGTTTTTATTCTGAAATGTGAGACTAATGGCTGAATAGCACAGAAAGTCAACAGAGACAGCGCGACCCTTTTCAGAAGTGAAGGACATATTGAACCCTCGGCTACTTCTCTGGATGAGTGTGGATGGATGGATGGATGGATGGGCACTCTTTGTGCTGGAGTGGAAAATATTTTGGCAACAGCCTCGATTAGTGTCCTACCCTTCACTGGCAGCGTGATAATTAGGAAAATAACAGAGGGAGGGATCAAGGGTCAGCCCCTGAGACTGGGTGCAGAACTGGATATGTGGAGAAATTCTGGCTCATCTCAGTCTCAGATGCTTTGTCCTCTAACAGAGTTCTTATAACTGCCGCCAAACAAATCAGGACAGTCCTTGGTAGTTTCAGCTGCAGAATTCGTTTTTTTTTTCCAGATCTGTTCCTGCAACAGCAGAAGGAGGTGCTAAAAGTACCTAAAGTTTAATAGAAAAAGAGAATATATCAGCAAATGATTAAGGTCAAAGTAGGTGAGAAAAGATGTTTAAATGTATTTTTTTCTCAAAATAAAACTTCAGAAAGTCATACTTGATTTAGGAAGACATGGGCTTGAGATTGAGTTTTTGTGTCCCAACTATGAACGTTTGTGTCAACATTGAGGCAGAAATGTTTTTGTTCTTTTGTAATTTTTTGTATGAAGTTGAAGTGGAATTGCACCCAGAAACAGGCAGAAAATACATTTAACCAAAAGAATTGTAGAAAAAAACATAAATGGAGCACAAAAATAACAAGGTAATGCAAGAGCAAAGATGCAATGACTCTACAACTAAAGTGAATAAGAGAAAATAGGTATGGGGTGGTTGGTTGAACAATGAACAGGTGGGTATAATCAACTCAATGAGTTGCAGGTGGGAAGAAAACATTAAAGAATTTTAATTAGCTAAATTAGCTCTGCTTTTTAGAACTTTAATCAAGTTAAATTGATCATAATTTAAGAATTTTCTCCAGTATTAAATACCAAGATAATTTGAAAACATCACTTCTCTTTATTCAGATGAACTCTTGATTAAGTAAAAATATATTGTTAAATGCAAAATTAACCAGAATTAAACTTCAGATGAAAGTGCTCATTCAGCGTCTGCTCTGCCGATAATGCAAGCGTAGGAGAAGAAATATGCTGTTTACCTGTGCAAAGAAAGAAACAACGAAAGAAAAATGTCTGAGGACTTCAGTGTTGAGGAAGAGCATGAGTTCTTTGCCGAGCTGAATGCGCACTTTCATCTGGTTTGGTCTGCCGCGGTTTCCGTAGAGTCGTGAACTCGCAGACGCGCGCTTTTAGGAAATCCTATACACTACTGTTTATGCTCTAAAAACATTCTAAATGACTTCGTTTCGAGTAAATTATGGACGCTACCCACTCAGGACACTTGGAATACATTGGACGAGCAGTATGGAGGAATATTGACACGTTTTTTGTGGACCTTTATGGACCTTTGTGCCTCGGGCGCTATGGACCTCCATTATTTGAATGTCAGCAGACAGCAAGAAGCCTCCCAGATCTCCAGATGCATTTGAGATATCAAAAAAGTACTCCAGATTGTTGTTCAGCATGGGGGTGAGTAGAAAATGAAGGCTAATCATGGTTTGGGTGTACTATTCCTTTAAGACAGACTGACCTGTATACTTTAGATCAAATTATTGCATTTTCTCCTCACCAGACATAAAAAAAACCTGCAAAGAAATGATCTATTTATTAAAGTAAGTGGAATAGAGTAACACATAAAACATGCATGAGGATGAGTCCAAAGGACCAGGGATGAAGACCCCAACCTTTGCAACAAATTAGTGATCTAATCTTGTTATTAAACTAAATATTTAGAATACTCCCTGCCAATTATGATCATGGTCTAATTAAAACATTCTGCAGCAGGCAGTGAAACAATTGTGCCAAAAATGGGAACAGCTGTTAGTAAAAGATTTTCTGGTATGGATGAGAATCATACAGCTAGTTTTTGCTTATCTCTTTTCAGTTACTCACACACACAATGCTACAGGAGGTCATTTAAAGACACTATTTGAAAGTTCCCTGATTAGCATAATTTATAATGGAGCTACATTCGTCTAATACCCTGCAGGAGCATTAGAGCAGTTGAGAGGCAGCTTAACTGCGAACGGGGATCACTGGAATCCTAATGAACTCCTGGAAACACAGCCAGAGTTGTGGATAAACCTCCTGCATGTAAACAGAACTCTTTTCCAGCTGCATGACGCTGTTAATCAATAAAAGTCAAACCACTGAACAAAATATTTAAAGCTACATTTGAGTAATGAAATAAACCCTTGCATGTTTCTGTGCATTTAGAAATCAATGTTTGCCTGATGCTATTTCCTGCTGCTCAGTTGGGTGTAATGGGACCAACATCTCCCATAAGCTCTACCTGGAAAAGTTAATGAAAAACATTTAATCATTTAATGCAGCCAGCCTGTCACACTGTGTGCACTATTGACCGCAGCATTGTTGCATCTGAGTGTTCGAGGAAACATATTGCCTCCCATGTAGGAGTAATGATACCTGCTATCAGTTGATTTGCTGCAGATTTATTTGTAGTAAAATAAATGGATTGAGCGATGTATTGTTGTAGAGATTATGTTCACAGAACAACCTACCTTAGCAGGCACAAATTTTGATAGCGTACATGGTGTAACTCTTGAAGTGCAGCAAGCTCTCAGATGGAGGCTCCACCATGGTGGCAACGTTTCACAGGAGGGAATAAACAAACAGGAGCATTATTAAATAATGCCCACGTATAGTGCCATCAAGTGTTTCCCCCTAGATCATTTGCAATATGCCACGTTTTATCTGGTCAGGTGGTAATTTTATAGGGGGTTATTTCACAATTTTTTATAATGATCAACACCACACTTGGTCTATAAGGCCTGCTGTATTTTGCTTATTTTTATTTGTATTGTAGTGATTTCAGTCACTAACAGCTTCATTGACATCATTCTGTTTCAGCTTTTCAAATTATGCCACCAACTAACATAACAATCAAGTGTGCATTTCTGTGATTATGACCATATGAAAATATTTGCCTTTCCTAGCATAGTTGGCTTCAGAGATGTCCCACAGTTATCCACTCCAGGCATATGGAGCCCCCTTTTCTTAATAATAATCCACAGAAAAAGAATAGAAAATGTATCTTATGTCAAGATTCTCCTCATGGGGGTGCATTACATCAAAATGAGTTTTTCTTCTTTCCGAAAATTAGAAAGTAAGAAGCATTTTTTGGTGAAAATATACAATCTTTTGTACGAAGTTGAAGTGGGATTGCACTCAGAAACAGGCAGGATGTCAAGGCTCCTGTCTGTGTGTTTGTTTTTGTGTTGTCTCCCTTCCACCAACAGGAGGCGCCTGGTTCCGGTTCGCCTCCTCACACACCTGCTGACGGTTACCTCATTAACGGAGTGCTCTTAAGCTGCTGATTGCCACTACCTCGACGCCAAAGTGTTTGCCAGTTTTTGGTATTCTAGCCAAGCTGAGTTTTCTCTGAGTAAGGCTGAGTTCTTGTCACCCTGACTTTTAACTTTTTTTTTTTGTCCTTTGCCTCTCGGCAGGAAATCATCCTGCAAACTGGACCTTTTCGGACCTTCTCTCCCAGGAGGGATCAACTGAGTCTAAACCTAGCCAGGGATTCAAACAGGAGGTTTGGATCCAGTTTCCTTTTTTGAGGATGTTGAAATCACTCTCTGAGCAAGGGAATCATCTTCACCAAGACCCGTTCAAGTACAGCAGGAAATCTGAGTGGCAATCAGCGTCTCCGTTCACCTTCACCGTCCGACTTCTGGGTAAACCGTGTTCCGCCCTCCACCGAATCAGACATACACTGGAAAACCAACACACAGATTGGAGTCAAGGTTCCTTCACTTCTTTGGAAACGTGAGTCATCAACCAGATCCTCTCCTTCAAGATCAACGAATCAAATTTCCCACTGAGCCTGAACTAACAGTCTGTCTTCCCCTCGCCTTCCAGTTCCAGCTGAGCAGAGTTCAGGGAAACTCAGCACAGAGCTTAACATCTTCAATAAAACCCGTCAAACTTTTCATCTATGTCTCTCTGTTTGTTTTCACTGGATGTGGGTCCGAGCCTTAGATAAAATCATGACACAGGAGGTTGGATGATGTGAAAATAAAATCTCTCCATGTTTTCTGGAGAAGACATGGAGAGTTTTCTGTCTATATGTTCACTGCAAAAAACATCTAGAAATAAGTACAAAATTTCTTAAAATAAGTGCATTTACCCTTAATTTTAGTAGGTAAATAAGACGATTTGCCAATGGAATGAGTATTTCTACTCCTAAAATAAGACAATTAGATAATATTCACTTGAAATAAGACAAAGCAATTGTTTTTTTCTTATTTTAAATGTAAATTGTCTTGTTCCATTGGCAAGGTGTCTCACTTATCTCCTCAATTCAAGACAAAATAGGGGGTTTTCAGTGACGTCACTGGCCAGCTTCTGGTCCGCCATCTTGGGTGGCATATTATCGTATATCATATATATCATGTCGCGAATGGATAAGTACGCCAGCACGCTAGAGCCACCAGATCATGGAACATATCTGAGGAAATGTTCCGTGATCGACCATATGGACCCCTATGCCCTCCACGGTGCCTTGTTTAGCACTAATCCAGATGATTGGCCAAATGTAGAGCACGGTGACATAGTTCATTACCCGGTGTTCAGTGAAAACCCTCTGCACACTCTTGAGGAAATGAGAGCGTACAAGGGTCTAGAGGCTCACAACCAGTTCATATCTGGTTGGGTACGAGATGTCGAAGTGATGTACATGAAGGAAATCGCCATCATACGTGGACGGTTGAGTTTTAATAAGATGTTAAAAATGTAAACAATCCGACGCAGGGCTCGCTATGCTAGGTGGCTAACGGCCGGCGGTGCGCGAACAGTTCCAAAGCTACAAGTCCTTGGAGTCTCATGTGCAGTTTACGAATGGATGGCTTCAGGAGCTGCAGCTCATAAAGCCAGCAAACAGTGCTAACCGTTAGTTCTAACAACCACTCAGGCATGTAATGTACTTTTAACTAGCTGCTATGTGTTTCAAAGGTTTGGTTAGTAACGTTAACTGCCAAACCTCCCTAAACCCTCCGGGTTTCTCACATATTTGAGCCTTTTCCCGCTGGTTGAAATCAAGTTAAGGTGAAATTAATCAAATTAAAACACGGCTGAGAGAGGGAGTCCAGTACGCGGTAGTCATAGGCAGTAGTCTGAGTAGCGGCGGCGGAGACGGTCAACATTGCGGCCACGGAAAGTAATACGTCATGACGCCCAAGCCCTATTATTAATATATTCTTACATGTTTTAAATGCTTGTCAGTTAATTACCTGTGACAAAGTGAACACTGCAGACTCTGGCGTATTCCAGCTTAACACCGTCCAAATCGGACCTGGATATCCGTGTCAGCCATAGGTGATGGCGTTGTTCAGATAGCTGTTTTGTTTTTTCACATTGATTCACGATTACGGCTGGTATGCGATAGAAAGAGCGTTGATCTCCACCTCCACGGGCCGTGCAACCGACAATTACACACGATTTCACCATTTTTCACTGTCAATACTGCCTAAGGCTGCCACCCAATATGGCGGACGCGCTGAGTAGTCACGTGAGCGTGACGTCACCTGAAAACCCCCTATTCACTCAATTTAAGCAAAAATAACTCATACAGATTTCCATTTTTTGCAGTGTTGCGTACCCTTTTTTTCGGCCCAGCCAATAACAAGATCTGTTCAAAGATGGATGAGACTTATGGCAGCATTTATATTTTATATGTTAGAACAACTTCACTGATTACTTGCCATAAATGATTTGTAGCCTACTAAACAAGAAAATTTTATTTTTATGGTCCAAAAAATGGTAAAACCAATATAACAGAATTGATATATTTGTACACATGTTTAACACAGTATGCAGAATGGACCCATTGAAAAAAAGCACTTTTTCATCATTGTAATTAATCTAAATCTTTGCATACTCATGGCAAACAGGAACAAAAACGGTACTACATTCCACATGCATACCCAAGCATGACGTATCCCCAGCCAGTATAATTAAGAAAGTGACATATATTTCACCTGGAGAAAAAAACTCGGTTATGCTACAGTGCTGAGATGTTTATAACCAAAAAACCCACATCCAAGTAGTTAGGCAGCAAGATGTACTTATATAACCAGTGCTATTTTGCTACATCCAACTTTAGTGCACAAGCTAAAAAGAGGCAAGTAGTAAGAATCCTAAAGTATTAAATCTGTCTTATTTTGTTAGTGCACCCTCTCCTGGAAAGATTTGTCACTGTTTGTCACTGGACTGCACTTTTTTGTGATTTGATAACAGAATGATGCTTTGATGCAGTTCAAACTAGTTCTAAAGTAGTGAGTGCTTGATTCTTAAAGGAATAGTACACCCAAAACATGATTAGCCTTCATTTTCTACTCACCCCCATGCTGAACAACACTCTGGAGTACTTTTTTGATATCTCAAATGCATCTGGAGATCTGGGAGGCTTCTTGCTGTCTGCTGACATTCAAATAATGGAGGTCTATTGTTCCCGAGACAGAAAGGTCCATAAAAGTCCGCAAAAAACGTGTTAATATTCCTCCATACTGCTCGTCCAATGTATTCCAAGTGTCCTGAGTGGGTAGCATTCAGAATTTACTGGAAACGAAGTCATTTAGAATGTTTTTAGAGCATAAACAGTAGTGTATAGGATTTCCTAAAAGCGCGCGACGGCGCGTTCATGACGCTACGGAAACCGCGGCAGACCAAGCCAGATGAAAGTGCGCATATCAAAAAAGTACTCCAGGGTGTTGTTCAGCATGGGGGTGAGTAGAAAATGAAGGCTAATCATGTTTTGGGTGTACTATTCCTTTAAAAGAGGTCTGATGGTAATCAGGTCTTACTGTGTTTAGTGTTTAAACCAAATAAATGTGAAAAAGATTCTGTCAGCAGGTAAGTGTAACAATAAAAGGAAATCTGCAGAGAGGAAAATAATCTCTCATACCTCTGTTTATAATCCAGAGTGAGAATCCTGCAGTCAGCATTGTTTTCTATTTAATTGGAACCAATGTGTCTTACAGCGAAGTCATTATAGAAGCATTTTTCTCCTGTGTTTATATGATGATGATTTTAATTGCAGGCTCCTCCTTGATTTATTTGTCTATTTCTATTCATTTTCTCTTCCTGTGATTTATGCTGTGGTAGATTGTCTCCCATTTCATTAATTAGCCCAGCTGTATTAAAATTACCTTTAATAATTTCCTTGTGTGCTGTCAGCATGTTGTCATTTACACACTCCTCTGAACCCGCCCCCCTTCTATCTTAGATCAACAACATCTAAGCATCTATTGCACCAAGAAAAAATCTGCTAATTATATTTGACAAAATGGCAATTTTCTCTCATAAATAACTATATCACAATTGGATATTTTCAGATGTGATCTATAGATCTCTCTATCCTATCAACTTGATTTTGTTTCAATTTCATTTTACTTTTACACAAAACTTTTAGAGTTGCCGCATTAGTCATAACATAGCAAGATCAATTACAGCAGCCGACGGCCGATGCCCCGTCTCTTATGGGCTACGGCTGTCAATCAATCAATCATACACAGAAGAAAGGGGAACTGGGGAAAACAGTTGCAAAAACTGAAGATAAGGCAAAGAGTTTAGAAGGCAGATGGTGCCGAATGTAAAAAAACAGATATTTGCTGGTGGCTATGGTAGATCATACACTTCAGCAGCATCCAAAGTTGTCGCTGTCCCAGGTGCTGTCCCGGCAGTCTGGCAGTATTTCGGTCATGGCAAGTCGGACCAAAAACAAACCACAGTCATCTGGAAAATTTATAGGGAACCAGTGAAAACGAAGTCTGATAACACAACCAACTTTTTTTTTTATCATCTTAGCCGCTCACACCCGCAGGAGTACGAGCTGTGAAGGCCCCGACACGGCTCTCCTCCGAGGAATCTTCGGGAATTTCGGGAAAATATATATATATTTTCATTTCTGGGCAGTTTCCCACGTAGTTCTAACAATTGAGAGAAAAATGCTGAGGGGCCAGCAACTTCAAAGTAATATATCAGGTTAAAGCAGGAAACGGGGGCGGGGGCGGCGGTGGGGGGGATTTATTTATCTGTTATATTTATTTTGGTCACTTTTCTGGTCACTTTAGTTTATTCTTTGTCAGTATTTAATAACATAACTCAGGTCTCTTAAGTTATTTTTCTTTAAAACAATTCTGTTATGGTTAAAAAAGTTGGTTAAATAAAGATTTAATTTGAAGTATATGTTTGTGTTTTTTATTAAAATTAAATCATTTAGCAATATTATAAAAAGTCCAGGCAGATCTGCACATAAAATATGGTTTCAAATCTTTTCAATAATTATCGATATCAATCAATATGCACTTTTTTTTTTTATCGATAAGCTTTTTTTCTATATCGCCCAGCCATACTTTCTATCAATACTTTGTGGGCCAGCCTCTGCTCAAAATGTCTAGGTTGGTTTGTTGTCCCATTCCAGCCTTGGTCCCAACCTGTTTGTTTATCTGCAGCTCTTTTCTACCATCACTTGTCAACAAGAAAGCAAGATACACAAACTTTATAACAAACCCCAAACTGCAAACATTTTCCAATATAAAGCCGTTTTTACTGAGTTCCCAGGACAAAGCAATACCACTAGAACGAACGATGTTATCCTAATGTCTCGTAGTCACATTTTGAGCAACAAACAGGAGCTAAAGTTGTAATAAACTGGAATTAAATTGAACAAGTCAGGTTGGAGACCGTGCATTTACCTCATATGAAAGTGTTCAGAGCATAGCTGCACACACCCTGATCTACAGCTCTCATAAAGCGCTCATACTCCTCCCTCAGCTCACATCGTTGTTGTTACTGTGCCAACCCCTCTGGAGGGCTATCCAGCTTCTAGTGATATTTCTGCTTCATAGAGCTGAGGTAGAGAAAGGGAGAAGAAGATACTGATGGAAACACAGTGACAGCAGCTTTAATCACAGCAGCATAGATATTTGCTCTGTCAGCAGAAAAAAAGGAGGAGAGCCCCCCTGCTAGTTTGGACAAGCGGGTTCCTGCCTTTAGGGAGAGACATATTTCAGTATAGTACCCCATACACTAACACACATATGTACACTGTTTATTAGGATCTCATGTCCATCTCTGGTACGCTCTTGAAAGAACCCATCCCAGAGCACAAGACTTCGCTGTGACATCTCAACCTCCAGGATTCCCACACAGTCCTGGAATCTTTCTTCTTGTGGGAATCTTTCTTCCCATCCACTACCAGCCTAATCAACAAGGCCCAGAGCCTCTCTCTCTCCCCCGTTCAGGACCAAGTAGCTATGCCAACGTAGCATCTCCAGACCTCCTGCATTACATTATTGCACAGCCTACTTCCACAGCTGTATTTCTCATCATTAATTAAAATATTTCTCTCCATTTATATCTCTCTATCCATCTACCCGCTCCTCTCTTCCCCCAGAGACACCCTAGATGCACACTAAGTGGAACTACCCATAGCTGTGCACATTTTGTATCATTAAGTGATTGTAAAAAAAAAAAAAAACCTACTTACGGTTTGTATCCCCTGAGTAGTTCTGGAGGTGGGTCAAGAAACCAGAGGTAAACATGTCAGCGAAACAGTAGACACTGAATGACAAAGATGAAATGATGCTCATGAAACCTTTTGTTGTTTGTGTTTTATTGTCTGGACACAAAAAGGTGGGCTGCACACACACAGTTTAACCTTCCTCTAAAAGTCACACGGTGGTGGTATTCAGAAGATCTGCAGCACACAGTGATTCATTCTGTGAGTCACTTTTAGCACAACAGACCATAATGATGCCTTTCATTCTTTTCCTGCTCACCTTCACAAGTCAGAGAGCAACAGAGAGGCTGAAAGGGTAGAGTTCAGATATGGATAACCCTCACCAATGGTTATGAGACTGGCTCAGTGGGGTGCAGAAGCTGGTTTATAACAATCAGTTAGACTATAGATGAGCCAATAAAACATGTTTAAAACCAGTCATGTGCAGTAAGGTTCATAGTTGGTGAGACGCTGACTCCTCTAATGTTAGATTTACAAAAATATAAATCTAAAAAGGTACCTTATTCAATTTGCTACTGGTTATTTCGTATCTCTTCAGCTTTCTTCACACACACACTCTCTCTCTCTCAAGCACTTTAGATTACAAGAAAAGTCCGGTCACATTCAGAATTCAAACTTTTGAAAGTGCTTTAATTATGAAATGATTACACACTGTTCAATGAATGATAAGTGTTTTTAATTAAGAGTAAATTCATTTGAATGTACTTTACTGGAGACATGTTTGTCAAAGAACACTACTGCCACCTATTGGTTTGTGACGTCACGATGCAGTATCGGCTGTTGATCAAGACCCAGTGCTGTTTCTGGTGTTTGTCACAACACGCTATTATCCAAGTCATCTTGAAAACATTCTTCTTCAAAATCTTGGCTACGTAATACAGTTTTTTTTTGTTTTTTTTTTGCTCTGGCCACAAGTTCAATGGCAAATTCTCCCTCTTCAAGTTGGCAATCCAACGACGAACCCGACCATGGACGATTTTTTCCTTTTACCCGATGTATTACAACATCCAGCTGCCATGCACGTGGGCATTGTCAGTTTCACTATAGCTCTGGTGAATTTTAAATGGTGAAGTTCTCTTCAATAATTGTTGTTGATTGCAGATGTGTCTAGTAGTTCCCATTGATTTTGCTTGTAAAGTGGGGAGAATAGCGCTAGGCTTATCGCACCGTGTAATCACTGCTGGAAAATGTCAGGAGTGAGGTGTTACTATATTTGGGGCAAAATTGGCTGCTTCCAGACTCAGTGATCGCGACGAAAATTATTATTTTAATTTTTTTTACTGATTAAAGCTAAATTCATTAAGTCACTGCGGACGTATTAGTTTTAGGAATACATAAAGATCCACTGATTATTCCTTGCTAACTGGACTTTTTCTTTAAATTTACGTAAAGATAAGAAAAAAACGCTACAATTAAGGCAACAAGAAAAAGCGTCATTTTCTGTGTACCCTCTGTGTTTTTCCACTTGTAATTATTCAATTCATACAGCACAAATGAGAATGTGAGTGGATTTTTATCCTTGGTGAAATATTCAGTTGTTTTTAAAAGCTTTTCATTCTGATAATAAAATCAATTCAAAACAGATTGCTCAAATAAAAGCTTGAAAGGAAAAAAAAGAAAATTTTATTTAAGCCCAAAATTTTGTTTTGAAATGTTCTTTTGTATTATTCTTAGTCTTATCTAATGTTTTATAAAATTGAAAAGAAAACTGTTTGTGGTTCTACCTTTATCTGAAGATTAAGGCCATATCACTATCCTTCACCACAAAACGTGTTAAGCCCCTGTTGCACTTTGACGTTTTTTCGTACAAAAAAAATCTGGCAAAAACACTGGCATATGTTGAATAAGTTATGCGTACATTTTGCTATGAGTTAAGTTATGAGCATGCTGAAACACCCTGGCACACATCAATGTCTGGCAAGTACGTCAATACATTTTGACCATGTTCAAAAATGTATGCCAGTGTATGCCATACCTGTAACAGTTTACATAGTTGTTGAAGAATTTGTTTGGCATGGAGAATGACTGGAGCTAGGAAACCCCAAAGGGTCGTAAATAAAGCTGACATTGGACAGAATACCACGTCTTGTTATTGGGTTTGTGCTTGTTTACAATGCCGAAGGAAAAAATCATCCTGTTAAATTTCCCATTGCACTCCCAGCGCACTTTCTGTGGGAAGTTAGTGCCTGCTAAGTTTTAGCTTCCTTACACCTGTTACTCTGTTTTCCTCAAGGATTTGGGACAGGACAGAGATCTCACTAAATACCCATTTATTGAGCCTAAACCCCCTTTTAACATACGTCTGTGAGCTGCTGATAAAGGCAGATGGCCTGTTCAAGAGACTTATGAAAGTCATCTGCATAGAAACTGTGCTTAATCATATTTATAACCTCTTCTGTGTACAGATGTCATGTACACATCAATAGTTCGTCCCGACAGCGACTCACTGTGCTCACAGTGCATCACTGCAGGCGCATACCGTACCAGCTGCAGCTCATCATGTCAGGTTTATTACAGCAGGTCTATGCCTGCACCACAGGTTATCACTGCTGCCAACTGTTGTCAAACAACAGTTTGACAAGTATCTAAAGTTCAATTTTTGCCATCACAATGACGTGACCTCAAGTATTTCTTCTTGCGGGACTACTTAAGATTACTTCAGTAGTTTGTTCTCATTAACATAGCATCATTCACACTGCTTATCCAATTAGGAATGACAAGCATTGAGTGGGGATGGTAAGCCTTCTCCTTTTACTTCTCCTCTCCAGATTAAGCTTAATTTCTGCTTCCCTCCACACCTGCAGGCCATCAACACCATCTCATCCAGCACACAATCACTTAAACTGCTCTTCACATCATCTTCTTCATCATTATCATTATTTTCTGTATCAGTGCTGCATCCTCTTGCCCGACAAACCGCTTTCACCTTTTCTCTTGTTCAGTCTCTTTCTATTTATCCCTGTCTCTATTAGTGCGTCCCACCACATTGTTTCTTTCTATTTGGCTATATATTAGTGCAATCAGCTGTGCTGCTTTACCTCTGTATCAGTGAGATCAACTGCGCTGCCCTGCCTCTAATTTCTATCCCTTCGCACCCTATAGCTTGGGGTCTAGTCTCTTGGCTTGGCCCAGCACTTTTTTGGGGGGTCATTCATCTTGGCATTAAGTGATTCACAGTATCAAAGTCTTCAAAGAACTTCAAAGCACAATAAAATATTTAATTTTTATCAATAACACTTTTCTAATTGCAGCTTTTCTCTGTGTTGGACTCTCCAGGTTGAATTTAAGATAAATTGTTAAAATGCATCGATCTTTTGATTGTATTCTACTTTCCTTGGCATGATCTTGGCACTGATGACTGGCTTAGTGGTTCATTCTATTCACCTGCCTAGCTCTGCCCAGTTTCTCATTACTGTTCATCTAATCCACCTGCTACTGCCTCTATTCAAGCTGCTTGACCCCAGTCATCAGTGCCAGATTATTCAAGACATAGGTAAGAGCTCTCTAGCATACCCAGTGTGTTGTTCTGATAACTTGATCCTGACTAGTTTCTCTCCATAGATATCTGAGCATGCCTGCCCCTTTTTTGATCTGTTTGCAAGACCTGTCTTTGGACTCCTGCTGGATTCTGTCTTGTTATGACCCTGGATCAATCTTTTGACCCTGACTTGGATTTCCCCTTTGGTACCTCTTCGGAACTCTGGTATTCTGGCCCGAATCTCTGTTTACCTTATCGACACTGGCTTTGGCTTCTCCTTCTAGAAACCCTTGCTTTCCCTCGTCTGTTGGCTTCTGCACATCAGCCTGCTCAGCAGCCTTTTTGACTTCAGCTCCTGGAACTCTTTGGGTGGCATCCACCGTGTGCTATGGAAAAATCATCCGGCTGGATTCCACTCCTTTTTCTGGACTCAGACTGAACTTTATAACCGGGTTAGTGACTTACACATCATAATCGTCTTCCGTCAGTTATGTGGTCAATAACCTGTGTTTTCCCCTCTACAGAGATGCCGGCCTTTTTGTCCCAGCTGCTGAGTTGCATATTCGACAAAATGTCAATAAACTGAAAAATCTCTTCAACATCAAATAAGCTTCCAAATCTCATGTTGCATTCCTTTCTAACTAGAAGTGGAAATGTTAACCTTCAGGGCAATAAAAAATAGCCCTAGGTGCTTTGCTATATTACTGAAATATAGTGATACCTGCAGGGATAATATATTTGTTGCATTTCTGCCACTTTAAATGTAATTTCCATCTGTCACAGAGAGATGCAAAACATCTGTTAGTAAAAGTCTTATGGCAGTCTTCTACTGCAGCAAATCTAAGCATGCTATTGTTTTCGTCTGACACAGCGATTATCAATACTGAAAAAGTTGCACTGGTTTTCAACATGAAGAAGCAATGGAGTTGAGAAACAGTCTAGCCAATTGAGCCTTTCTTTTTACTCAATGTAAGATCAAAATAATTTAGCTCTTGAGGGAAGGCAAGGCCATAGGATTAAAAAGGTCTCTTGATTGATGGCTGCTGACAGGTCCAAAATACCTTTTGTTGCTGAACCAAAGAAAGTGAAAGTCTGATTTAAAGACCTTCCTTCTCATGACCCAGAGCAGAGCTCAGTGAGAACGGTACAGTGGGTTTCATTAGATACTCTCTGCTGTATCAAAACCAAGATGTTGTCACAAGAACAAGCCTATGTGGGGTAAAGGTTATTAAAGCCTGGAACCTCCTGGAATCTCAAAGATGCTATTGGCCAAAAGCCTTTGGTGGAAGGAATAGGTGCAGGTTGATGGGAAAACAGGCTTCAGCTCTGTTTACAACAAATGAATTTTGCCCCAGCAAATGTCATGTGTACGAGTTCAGTGTGGAGGCCTTTCTGGATGAGAGCTAGTCGTGTGTGTATTATAGGCTGTGAGGCAAGAAAAGGGTATTTATCATAAAACACCAGCACAATTTTCTTCTTACAGCAGTGGAGTTTTGGTGCCTGCAGCAACAGCCCAGATTATAAATAACAGTCACGTACCTGCACCCATCTAAACTCCTGCACAATTATAAGTTGTGGACACCACCCACAGGGCCTGAATGTGTAGTGTTGCTTCAATGGGTCACATTCAGTCTGCAGAGTAAGAGATATGGCATAAAACATAGCTGGGATACTCCTGCTGCATGGATATAATGTTTATTCTCTTTAATCTACTAATTAATTTCCATTTCTTGTTTCTGTTTTAGTTTTGGACTAATTACTCCTATCTCACTGCATGGCGCATTTCCTTAAGTCACATCCCAGCCACCAGTTAGCACCATAACTAGCTCCAGCAGCTGCTAATTCTCCCGAAGACTTTCCACCTTTCCCTTTATATACCTGCCTCGCTGTCCCATTACTGCCAGAACGTAAACTACTCATTCTGCTATTATGTGTTCCCAGAAGTTTGTTGCGTTGCCTGTTCCTGCCATTCAGCCTTATTGGAAACACATTTGCTTCTGGCTACCTCCATCTGGGCAACTGCTAGCCATGTCTGACTTTTTGGGCAGGTGCAAGGAGCATCTGTCCGTCTGCACAGTTGCATGCCACTTCTGATCTCCTAGACTGCTGCAGGCCATGTCAGACCTTGTGGACAGCTCCAGACCATCACTGCAGGTCCTAACCACGGCAGATGTTTTCTACAGATTCAAACCTTGGCTAATTATCCCACCCTAGTGAAGTCTAGCCTGGTGCTGTTGGCCACACAGGTTCAGGTCTGCCTCTGGATGAACTTTTAAACTCAGTTCTTCTAATCTCCAGGACCTGCCTGCCTGCCAGCGATGAGCCTGAGGTGGAACAAGGGGCTGCCCATTGGGATCCTGAGCTAGGGATTCCACTATTGATTTTGACAACTTTTATTGACATTTTGTATACACAGAGTGTACACAAAACGGAATTTCATTTTGTAGCTCTCATGAAATTTGTATTCTTAAAATGCAGCAATGATCAAACGTAAACAATGTTGATAATCAAAGGTCTTAGCTTTGTCCACCTTCTCTTCCCAAAAAAACACAGATATCTACAGCTCATGGGGTTCATTTAAATGCCAGCTGCTGCCAAATTTACTTGCACTCCTTGCTGTTTTGTAGGGTCTTGTTTTTAAACTTCCACTGTCAAGCCACCTAAGCACTCCTCTCCCTGCTCTTCTGACACCACTTACAAGGCCCTTGAGGCCAAAATAAGACCATTTGTTCCCTTTATCAAGAGGCTAAGAGATACTTTAAACATGAATGTTTCATCTATTTTAGATTTAGAAAGAAATAAAAGAAATTAAATTGAATTATAGAGC
This sequence comes from Cyprinodon tularosa, assembly GCF_016077235.1. NCBI lineage: Eukaryota > Metazoa > Chordata > Actinopteri > Cyprinodontiformes > Cyprinodontidae > Cyprinodon > Cyprinodon tularosa. The sequence goes on from NW_024039660.1 coordinate 75,999, forward strand.
TGCATTGCAGGCTTTCCATGGGTCCTCAGCAGCTTGCCTCTTCGTGGATCCCTGCCACTGAGACAGGAGCCCCTAGTTCTCCTATGGCCATAACCTCTGCATTAGGCATCAGCAAGCCAATTCAAAGCCTGTAGCTTCCTGTGAGCCCCCGAGCACTAAGGCAGGACCTCCTAGTGATCCCCCTCCGGACTTAGAGCCTCATAAGGTGCCCGCTCGGTGCCGTCCAGAGACCCCAGAGCCTGTTCTTTTCTATACTGTTAGCCCTGTACTCCATGGTGGACCTTTCTGTGAATTATCTTCGTCTCCAAAGTCCCTCTTATGGCGCTCCTAATCTCTAAGGCAACTCCGTTGACTCCCCTCGTCTCCAAGGCCCTCTGCCTGTCCTGTGGATCTCTGAAGCTCCTCCAAACATAGGCAGTCTAGATCATGGTGGGGCCTGTTATTTTCTTTCTTTTTTTTTTTTTTTAACGAGAGCACCAAAATGGAAATAATAATAATAAAAGACATTTAAAAAAAATAGGTCAACAAGTGTACCAAAGGGCAATTTTCAGCTGTGGAAACATCAAATTCAGCAGAAAAAATGTTTATTGTATCTCAACATGACTGGAGCTAAAAGTTCAACAACTTATTTTTTTTAATCAGAAATAAAATAGAATTGTTGAAAAAAAAATTTGGTCCAGGATTTACTTGTAGTATCTGTTGAAGTACATTTCATAATATATTTATCATTCATTTATTCTGTATTATGTCTTCAACATAGGGACCATAACAGTGTTAAGGACCAGTTCTACAGGAGCTCTAGCCGCTGAAGTGGACCTCCATGTGTGAGTAGGTCAGCAGCTTGTCTGTCTTTTCTCTCTCTCTCACTGGATTTAACAGATGTTTAACGCTTAAAATGTTGTTTTATCACCAAAACAAACATTGAACTTGCCCAGAGGTACTGTTTAAGCGGGGTGTTGATTGATTTCATGGGCATTGCAAGCGAAAAATAACCTGGGTCACACCTTAGCTTGTTGAATTGATGGATGCTTTTTGAGAAGAATAGTTATATATTACCAGCAGAGTATCAAATTGTTTTAAGAAAATAGATGAGCATTGCATGTGAGCTTTTCAATAACTGACTTGCGAAACAGTTGAAGCTGAGTGATGAATTAGAGGTAAATATTATCCTGTCAATTTCTGAATATGGTTAAAGAGACATTCACCTAAAAAAAATAAAATAATAATAAACATTTTTTTGAGTTTTTTCAACAACCTTGAAGCGTTGTAGAAAATTAAAGGTGTTGGATTATTTGGCAGAATTAGAACAAGTTGTTAAACCTGAATCTTACAGAGACTTACTGTACTAATAAGAAGACTCGCCAGATTTCTTTACACACTATATAGACTTTCTCTCTAGAAGCAAATAGAACCTCTGAGATGAGATGTAAGCCTCAGGCTATTTTTATTTATTAATGTTTGCTGTCAGCTTCCACTAACGCAGAGTGGGAATTTAATATACACACCCTAATGAATAAAATGTATATAAGTATTTATATGAATTCATTCGAAATGCTTTGAACCAGAACATAGTGGTGGATAAAAATTATAATTCACAAACTTTGTCAGGTTCCTCTTTGAGGGAAAATCTTTGTGGATCCCTGTTCAAGACGAAATTGAAGCCAACTTAACAGATGTTCTGATGTGTTCCTCAGGGCTCAGCATAGTAGAGGTGAAAATCCTAGAACTGTTTCAAAGAATACAGAGGAGGCTTTCAGTTAACAATATGGTTTGTTTTACCAACTAGAGCTGTGTGCTTGGACAGCAATATGACAGTCAAAGTCACCTACACTGGAAAAAGTATAACCTTGCTCAAATTAAAAAAATAATAATTATGTCCAAATATCAGATGTGAAATATTTGACTTCACAGAATCTGAATTTAATCAGTTGTTATTATTACCTGATTATTTTATGTTGACGTGAATAATACTAATGCACTTGACCCAACTCAAAACCTTTGCCCTGATCCAAATGATTTTCTGAACATTTCAGTTGGTGAACCAAACTAATATATTGAAATTGAACCAACCTAATGTACTTTTTTTTTTAACTAAATTAACATGAATTAATGTTTATATTGACACCAGTTAATTAATTTAAATATAACCAAATAATAACTGTCTAATTTAACTTATAAAATAATTTCCATTTCCCATCTTACAAACTCTATTAAAAAACACCTGGCCAACAGAATACTTTAAAGGTATTTATTAATTGTTAATATAGCCTTAAATGGTGTAAAATTTCGTAATTCGACTTTAAACAGACATTTCAAGTTCCAAAAACACATTTTCAGGAGATCGACATGTCAGCTATCTAATAACAACTAGTTAATAACTAGCTGGCTATAACATTGCTTATACGCAACTGCTTTGCTACTTGCATTTATTTATGAGCGAAATCCACCCAGGATGTGGAGACGACAAAAATGGCGCTCTTTCACAGACTGGGACTTGGACTTGATCTGACTGTGTGCAGAGCGCAATTCACATGTGACTCAGACAAAAAAAAGTACTGGCAGATCATGAATAAATATATACATATCCAGAGAAATCAAAATCTTTGTGTTGGGTCCTTTGTAGGTGTATTCAGTTCAGTTTGAGTCAAACTTGATGTCTCAAAATCCAAAAATAATGAGTTACACAATCAAATCAATAATTTTATCCAGGTAAAGTGATAGTCATTAGTTTGAATAAACAGCTAAATGTTACAATTTTTTTTTTAAGTTTATAAGGATCAAAACATGCCTTTGAAGAACAGTTGGCCCTTAAAAACAACATTTTTTGACACATAATCCCCAGCTGAGATTAGCTGAAATAAAACAAGATTTATGGGAAAAAGGTGGAGCCCATTACATCTTAAACTAACAGTGCTTCTGAAACATAACCTTATACAGCGAAACATACTCCAGTGTTTTTATTTTATTTTATTATAATTACACTGTCAGAAGTACCAAGCAACAAAATGAACTGTTTGCATTTAACCCTTCCCTTGGGGAGCAGTGGACTGCCATTGGGTGGCGCCCAGGGAGCAGTGTGGAGGTTAAGGGTTTTTGCTCAGGGACCCAGAGTGGCAGTCCGTGGGAGTGGGAATTGAACTCAGAATCCCTGGATTCCAAGCGCAGTGCCCGAACCACTAAGGCATCACTCCCCCCCCGGACAGGGAATCAAACCTGGAATCTTCTAGTTGCAAGGGAATAGTGCTACCCACTGTTCCACTGAGCTGCTGGTGGTAGTGAGATGACTTGGTGCTGTTTTTCTGCTTTGGGACTCACACAACATCCTTTTCTCAACAACCGCATAAAATTCTTCCTGCTTCTCCTAAATCCTAAGCATGAGACATAATTTACAGAGTTGTAAATAGGGTAAACACACAAAATGTTGATTTATAAGAAGGAGATGGACACAAAAATTCTTGCATTTGAAAAAAAAAGATAGTTTTGAAATAAACCAGGAAAAATATAAATATAAAATTCCTTTTTTTTTTGCATAGTCATAACACACATAAGAAAATGCACCAGTAACCTAAATAATTGAATAACTTAATTAATCTAGCTCATTCGATTGTGTTACCTTACATTATTTTTTGCTTCTTTATAGGAGCAGTGAGATTGTTTAAGTGTCCTAAGCAACAATATTTCATGGTCCCAAATTAATCCCAATCTTTATCATTTTTTTCTACATGTGCTCAGTTATTATTCATCAAAGCATCAGGATGGATAAATATACTTTTTATGAAATTGCATGTTTATTTCAATTGCAGCAATACTATACTATGCATTATATTATCAAGAACATTCTTTAAAAAAAAGCAAAATTGCTCTTTTGTGTATGTAGAGTTTTACACTTTTTGTTTTAAAAATGTTGCTTCCACGATTACCTAATGATTATTTACAAGCAATATTTACATTGGCGGAGCAGCAGCACTGCAAATTTGTATTCTAGATTTACTTGTCTTTTGCATCAATGTTCCATAAATTTGTCTTTTTTTGGTCTGATTTTCATTTAGTGTGTAAGAGCTGTACCGCCTGTTAATATGTTCTGCAGAACAAACCTAATATGAAAAAGGATAGTCAGAGGGTAAAATATTTCAATCCAAGCAAAAAAAACAACCTTGACTTATTTAATTCCTCAAAACATTTTGATTCTACAAACTTTCTTACTTTTTTACTCATTCTGATTTCTCATAATTTGAGATAAAGTGTTCTTTTAACTGAATCAGAATCTTTGTGAAGAAACCAAAGAGTTCCCGGCCACAGCCGCTTTGTCTGTCCTTCAGTTGTTTCCGACCCAGAGGATATTTCAGGAAAACTGTGACTCAGCCGGCTCAGTAATGAACAGTGTGTGAGTTCAGAACCGCAGGGATTAGGTGAACTGTGTTTAGGAGTCTCTTTTCACCAGCTGAAGGTTGAACAGATGTGGTTTCTCTAGCTGCTGATGCAGCGTCCTTTGAATAGAACTTGTTGGACCTCTGACACAGATCATAGGTAGAGTTAGGTAAGAGAGTTAAAGCTTTGCATCCTGTGAGTCAGTGTTTCTCAAACTCTGCTTTCAGGAATGGCAGCAGTTCTATGCTTTACACTGTTTTTTCCTGTCACAATAATTTTTCCTCCACTTTCTTTGTAACCCCCAGCATTTTCCCTGCTTATTTTAGGATTGCAATTGCCTTAATTCCTTACCTTACTTTTTCCCTCTGCCAGGCTTTGGAAGTGAGTCCCACACCTTCTCTAGGCTTTAGTTCTTTATTTTAACATAGATTATCCATTCATTGCACTTATCAAAGTATTTGGCTCTTCTATGCAGGTTCAACCGCCTGAACTGTGTCTAGAACTATGTGTGCCTGCTTGATGCCCCATGTAGCAGAACATACAGAACCGTGGGAAATAATGTTCTGAAATTCATCAGAAAGTATTGTGGATTTAAATACGATTGTTTATTTTTCTTCTTGTGTTCCATCCTGATAAAATTTTTATATCAATATTTGTGAGTCTAAAATTAGAGCATTTCACTCAAGAAATAATCTTGTCACAAAATGAAAAACATGATCAGTTTAATTCTCAACTGAAACCTGTTTAGTGATTCACTGTCGGTCTTCTATTGGAACTTCTGTGTTTGTTGGACTTGTTTTTTGTAATACCTGGTTTTATGGTTGCCTTTCAAACATTGTTCAAACCAATCTCATGTATTTATATTTATTTCTCACTCCTGCTATGTTTTTTTCACTTAAACTAGTCATTTTGGTCATTAACTAACCAGCCTGCATATCTAATCATCACAGTCGTCCTGTCTCCTGTGAATCAATGGACACCTAGCCTGTTCTATCCACATAATCCTGGATGTTGCAGTAGGGACAGGGGTTTTCTGGGAGGAAGGGGGTATCTAAGCCAAGGATACCCCCCAAGTCCTGTCAAAATCTGTGTTGTACAGATCCTGAGTTCCCTGCCGGACCGAGGATCCCTGTTGGTAAGCGTGTCATCTTGCTCTTGATCATTCACACCTGCCATCTGTCTGATAATCACCAGCCGGGAATTTAATGAGCAGTTTGCCAGCCTGTTTTTGCCTGATATCGACTCAAGCCACCATTTTCCAGACAAACTTATTTTCAATAAACCTGCTTTTCCTCAAGTTAGTCTCTTGTTCACCTCTGTGCATGCTAGGCTGATTTTTTTGTTTTTGTTTCACTTATTCCGCTTCCGCAATGGAAGCTGTCCATTTAGGAATCTTCTCAGTCTAACCATCTGCTTCCAAACTTTCCAGCTGGCAGCCTGCCTGCTGACTCTCAGACAAAATCCTATGCAATCCCATTCCAAAGCTCAAGGAAAAGAAAAGGACAAATTTCACAAATAACAATGATAATGGACAAATAATACATTTTGGCATGTGGGCCAAAAGAAATTCCTAAAAAAAAGTGTCATCAATCAAGTTGCTTGTTGGACCAACACAAAAATAATCTACCAGAACACAAGATAGTTTTAATAGTTTATAGTCCAAAGTGGATATACACAATAATGAGGGAGATCTGCAGTTGGATGGATTTGGTAGCCAGTCAGCAGCCAGGTCATTGAGACAAGGAGAGATTGGTTCTGGTAGTGACAAAGAACTTGTGCTGAAATCCAACTGTGACAATGATCCAGCGAGCACCTTGGAGAGCGAACAGGTTATGACCAAGTACCAGAGGCAGAGTTACTGTAGTAAGGACAGAGCCGCCAGTCTAGAATGGGAACCTTAACTTTCTATAATTTGATTTACTTTATTTTCAGGATACAGGTTTGTCTGGGAACTCGTTCTAACAGGGAGACAGGTACCCTGGGAACAGAGATTAGGGGTAAGTTTCGTGAAACAGGAACACAAGCAAAGCATAGGAGCAGAGCAGAAGTGGGTTTGAGTTACAACTGAAGGCATAACACTCAGTGTTGAATGACAGAAAACAAGCTCTTCTGTCTAATGAGCATAACTGGCAGAAGGTGCGTCAGATCAGAACGCAGCACAACCAACCGTGATTGCCAAAGTCCTCTGGTGGATTGATGGACAAACTACAACAAAAACACTCCCTGAACCAAAACACAAAGTTTGGCTCATTTGTATTGTAGTGGAGATGCATTGTCCATAGAGTAGAATTGTTGGGATCCTCAGGCTTGCCCACCAGAGGGCGCCGAGGATCCTCTTCTGCTCTCTTTTGTCTCTTTCTCTTAGGGCTGGAGTCACTGTCAGGTTCTGGAGATTACCCTCTGCCTCCAGCAGAGTGCGCCGTGGGTCCTCCTGAAGCTGAGCCTCTCACACACCTGTGGCTGATCTAGTAATCAGGAGGACCACAGTATTTAAGCTACCTTCAGACCTGGATTCTACGCCGCAGTGTTGATCTTAGTTGGTTAGCTTCCTGAGCCTCTGTTACAGAAGATCCTTTGTTTTCTCTAGTGTGAGATCTGAATCTAATTCTTCCTTGTCTCTGCCTCACAGGAATCCTGCCTCTACGTGAAAGCTCTGGATGAGCTTAACCTCCTGTCTCTTCGTGAAAGCTCTGGATGAGCTTAACCCCAGTCTCCTCGTGAAAGCTCTGGATGAGCTTAACCACCTGTCTCCTCGTGAAGGCTCTGGATGAGCTTAACCTCCTGTCTCCTTGTGAAGCTCTGGATGAACTGTCTCTCTGGCAACCTGTCTCTGGCCTGAAGCTCTAGGAGAGTTAACCAGCTATCTGCCCTGGTGAGCCACCCCGAATATTTCTACATGGTGTGAACCTAACGACTTCAATGAGGAATTTCCCTAGAGGTTCCCATGTGGAGATCCCCTGTTGTTTCCCACGTTGTGCTGGAAGCTCAGCCTGAAGGTTCCCTCGTGTTTTTCCTGTTGTTCACTGCTTTGAGCTGGAAGCTCAAATTCAGCCATCTCCCTCTCCCAGCTCAGACCCCAGTGAATCTGCCTCCCGCCTGAACTGTATTTACATGCTTGTGCCCTTAATAAACTCTTTGGACTTTTTCCCAGTGTCTCCGTGTGTGTTCTGCATCTTGGGCTTACTCTCTGTGAAACCCAATCATGACAAGAATAAGATAGCCTTTGTTCATTGTACACTGGATACCTTCATCCTTTCACCCCTTCATCCCTTCTTCCCCTCCTGACAATAAATCTTTAAACTCATTATTGATTCAATGTGGTCATTGCTAGTAAATTATCCAGTTATAAACATAAATAGAAATGTATGCTAAAAGAGAAAAAAAACAAGCAACAGTTAAAAAATTGTTACTGTTGAATCTCTACTTTTTTGTTTAGTTTTTTTTTTTTTCAGTTGTGGTTATCAGCTGTTTATTACACTCTTTGTAATGTTAACTTCGTCATTATGGCACTAAATCTGGTTTGGAGGATATTATATTCTTACACTGAGCTGAGGAGTTTTCAAGAACTTTGAGCATTTTCAAGATAAACATTTAAGACATTTGTTTTTAATACTAAAAAGTAAAGCTTGTAAATAATGAACCAAATCATGTAATAAGTGAATAGATGAGGGTCAGACCTCTGAAAAACCTGAAAAAGGAAGTTTTTTTTTTTTTTATATATATATTCACGATGAAAATCTCCTTGCTATGCAGCAGTAAGAGAAAGTTGTTGGTTAGCATTGAGGTTATAAAATACAGGATGTACTTGGAGAGACATTCATTATTATGAAGTAACAGCTATTATGAGCAAATTATTATGAGCTACTAACATCCCATAAAGATCCAACGCCATCACTGACTAATAGCCAAATTCATCATTTTATGGTTAAACATGCACAAGGTGCTCTCTGTAGCTAGCATACAGGCTTCCCTTACCTCATTATTATACAGTAAAAGATAAGAACAAGGTCTTAGACATCAGCTTAGACCTCAAGTTCAAGTCACATCACAAGTATTTTAAACAGCAGTTTAAGTTTGTTCTTGAGTCTTATTTTTGTGATTATAATACTATCTCTGCTCTATCGAAGGTCTTTTGTGATGACAAGTCTGAAGATATTCGGTTTTGTTATATCCAAGTAACGTCTTCCTATGGGCAACTGTTCATAATGTATTCTTTATGGTACGCCAGCATTCATAACATGTAGGCGAATCACTGTCCCCCGATACAACCGCGGTTATATTTATATTTTTTAAAAACAAAGCGGAGTGTGTATTACCGCATCGCCAGACGGCTACGCTCCACCCCTTATATTCATTCGGCTAGCTAATCTGAATTGTTCAATTCCATTTCGAGAGCAAGATCAAGTAGTGAAGTACACAATGGTAGCCCACAGCATTACTCATCAAGAAAATACATTTTTGCTTTCAGTAGTGTTTGTGCATTTGACTCAAACAATTTGTATGGCAATTGATGTCTTTTTGTTTTATTTATTTTTATTTTTTCTTTTTATTCTGTTTTTTAAAGTAAAAAAACAGAGGTTCAAGAACTCAAACTTTCAAAGTTGTGCTAAAAAGTTTCAGCCGGACTAGTCCTTTTGTTTTCTTTCTCAAGGGATAATCAAGCATTGTCACATCTAAACATCTGTAGATGGGGGGACAATAATGTTTCGGGTTGGGGATGTTGTTCAGGGTTCCCTGACAGCGGTTGAACAGCACTCTCTGTCACCCCTGATGTTAGCAGGAAAAACCTACTGCAGGCTCCCCATCTGTTCAGCTCCACAGATATGGCAGCAGTCCATCCACACAAACAAACACACCCATACTTGTTCTAACATCGTAGTGAGGACCATGTGTTGACTCCCACACACATCCATCTCCTGTACACACACACAAATCATTCATTCATAGTTGCTATCATCAATGACAAAAGAAAGGAATTCTGGGTTTATCTTTAAGAACTTTTAATGACTGAAAAGCGACGTTTGAAAATGGTGCAACAATCTAATTTGAAAGCACCAAATGTCATATTAGCTGTTAGGTTACTTTTTTAATTTTGTGCTTTTATTTTCACCTACTTTGTTGTTGCTCGTTGAACACACACTATTCTTGGCCAAATTCCAGGTATTTTATTAATAGATGTATCCTGCCTGATGAATTAGTTTCATTTTTGCTTGGTCTTCTAGTTTGTTCCAATGTTCTTTATTTATTTAAGAAAAAATGTCATTAATTTCTTTTGGTCTCATCTCTAATTTGACTTTTTGTGTCCCAGTTTAGCTCTATCTGTATGGTTCCTCAGCTTCTCTGTCCCACTGTCCTCTCACCTGCTTTTCCTGCTGCAGTTTTTAAGTTCCAGGTTCTCTTCGTTCTCATCCTGATTATACTGTTTCTCTGTCTAATGTCCTGTCCCATGGTTTTATACATTAAACCTTGTTATTGAATCCTGCACTTTTGCTCTTCTTTAAACACACCTAACAAAACAAGTTACAATAAATACCTACAGTACTTCAAAGGATTTACAAAGCCAGCTGGTCCAATTATGCTGTTATTTGGAAACAATCTGGACAAAATTATGATAATTCATATAATGGCAATACAATTCAACAGTACAGGCATAATCAGACCCAAGGACATATAATCCAATTTAATCCAGCATAACACACTACACTCAGAGCCAGTTGGCAATGTATATTATTAGGAGGATTTATCTAGCACAAGAAGCTCAGCTGCATCGTATGTGGGGACAGTGGAAAATAATGACTTACGATTTTTTTTATAATCGATACAGGTCTGCTGCTTTTTTTTCTTCTTATTTTGAAAACTCACTTTTATATTAACATAGCCTGCTTTTACACACAGCAGGTGGATCAAATCTATTTGATTAGGACAAAATTGATAATTTTTCTATTTCAGATTTCAGCTGTATAAACTCTGCTGTCTGTAAGTCTTTTGTAAATCCAATTTCAAGATCTGCAATAACTGCTTTTTACAAAAACATAACTCCAAAAAGCTTATTTAATGATGGAGTGGTGTCTAAACTTTTTTGCCAGATGCATTCAATTTTTCAAGTAGAGCTTGTGGGCCACCACTTCTGACATTTTGTTGAAGTTTTTGTTAAATCAAAATTCTAAAACAAATTACATTTTTTCTGCTCGACTTTAAACATGATAATTTTATTGGCCTTTGAAAGAAAAAGTCTATTTTTCAGCAGTAGGAAAAGGATTTGTGCAACTCTTTACTCTTTGCTTGCTTTATCGTTCTTAAAATCAAAAGTGGAATGTGGTGTACCGAAGTCTTTATTTAAGTCTTTTTTATTTATTATAAGTTTCCAAAGATCTGTGGTCTTATTTGCTATGAAATTATAGATAATGCAGAAAATATGGTTATTACATTTTCTATTTTAGTATATCAGTTAAAATAACGGAAAAAAACAAAACAAAAATGTTTCTATTATTAAAAAGATCTCATTTGTTGGTACCTGCACTTTATCCAATAATCAAGTGTTGAAAATAGAAACAAACATCTGGTATTTTATATTTTGCACATCTTGCTCTCACTAATCTGTATAGTTATCTGTTTAGGAAAAGTCACCTTTTGTAAAGGAATTCTTTTCATGCAATCATTTCTACTTCAACAATTGAAGAACTGTTGCTTGGTAGTTCGCATCACAAAATAATATCTGGAGAAGGCTAAATATAATACTCTATGATATAGAGAAGGAAAAAAAGTGGCTCTTTCCCTTCAGGTTGGAGGAGAGTTTATCTCTCAAGTGGACTCATTCAAGTATCTGGGGGTCCTGTTCACCAGGGAGGATGGAGTGGGAGATCAATAGATGGAACAGTGTGGCTGCTGCCATAATGCAGAGTCTGCACCAGTCTGTTGTGGTGAAGAGAGACCTGAATAAAAAAAATTTAGTAATTTATCACTCAATCCACATTCAAATCTGGATCATGACCGAAGGAACGAGATCCTTAATACAAGCGGCTGAAATGAGCTTTTTCAACAGGGTGGCTGTGCCGGGTGAGATAGGGTGAAGACCTACATCATCATCGTCATCCTCATTATCTTCATCTTAGTCCCATTCATGGAAAGACAGTCCTTCCCTTGTTTGGTTTTTTTCTTTTTCATAATGCATTAACAAGGGACGCCTCTCCCCAACTCTGCTGTTATCTTCTCTGTCAATCCCTCCACTTTTTCGCCTCTTAGAGGATGGGAGAAGTGGGTAGAGAGATACTGGGGTAGCATCGCTGTTATCTCCTCTTCCATTCATCCAAAATTTAACAGAGGCAGGGAACTTATTTGTAGGTCATTTGGGAGAAGTGCAAAGTAGAGCCATTTCTCCTCCACATTAAAAGGAGTCAGCTGAGGTGGCTCAGGAATAATTTTCGGATGCCCACTTGACCCATCCCTCAGAGTGTGTTTCAGGCAGAGATGGCAAAAGTACTCACTTTCCGTGAGTAAAAGTACAGATACTTGTGTTAAAAAGTACTCTGGTAAAAGTGGAAGTACTGATTAAACTTCTTCACTCAAGTAAAAGTAACAAAGTACAGGCTTGTAAATTTACTTAAAGTATAAAAGTAAAAGTAGAAACCACTTTTTTTATGCCGTTGCCTACATTTTAAATGGATGTCTGCCAATAGGACTAGATCTCCGTTGTGTTCATTTTCAATCATCTCGTCGTCCATGCTACTATGCTAACGCCACCGCCACCAAGCTGCAATGATTTGCTGCGAATGAATACCGCCGAATCTATCGATTCATCTTGTAGTGGTGCGTCGAATGCAACGTAGATTCCCATCCAATTAGATTGAATTTAGTATTGATGACGTGAAAAATAATAACGCTAACTCCATTGAAATTATTCAAAACTAAAGTAACGAGCCAATTTTTTAAAATGTAAGGAGTAGAAAGTACAGATATTTGTGTAAAAATGTAAGGAGTAGAAGTAAAAAGTGGCCATTAAAATAAGTAGTAAAGTAAAGTAAAAATATCAGAAAAATCTACTTGAGTACAGTAACGAAGTATTTGTACTTCGTTACTTCTCATCTCTGGTTTCAGGCACGTCCCATCCGGAGAAGGCCTAGGGGACGACGCAGGACACACTGGAGGGACTATTCCCTCTGCTGGCCTGGGGGTGTCTGAGGCTTCCCACAGTCAAGGTGTCTGGGGAGGGACGTCTGGGGGCTGAAAGTACCATGAAAATTAGGAAAGGAAAATACATTATTAACTGCTTGTTTTATATTATTACCATAAAAATCAACTCGGTGTCAACATTGACAACTCATATGTAAATCTTAAGTTGAGCAACATGACATGACAGTTTGGTGTATTTATATTAGTAATGCTAAAATAAAACATTCTTTGAACAATTAAAAGAAAAGCATACAGAATTTACATAATTTTGCACTAAATAAAATAATAAATAAAACTAATATATATATAGAAATTCTGTAAGTGACGCCTAATGATAATGCACAGCACAACTTTATTTAATTCTATGTTTCCTCTCAAATAATTTCCAGCATGATGCCAAGGCAGGTTATAAAATAAAATAAAAAAATAGCCTGTTTTTTTATTAATATAATTGGGGATTGGTGGCTTTTTATGCACATTTGTGCAGCCATCATCATCAGTTCTTACCAAAGGGATTAATTGTTCATTTTGGTTGCTGAGACAGAAATCAGTTTAAGGGGGCTTCAGAGTTGTTTGTGTAGGCAAACCACTTCATACATAATGTCTGCCTGTCTTCTTGATAAATGTGTTTGGTTCATGCTGTTCAGTCACAGCAGACCTTTAAAATCTGCTCTGACAGGTGCACCGCCACTCAGCAGAAATTTGGCAGCTGTAATAGCAAATTCCATTTTCCTGCTAATGTGAGGAGATGGGAAAAGTTGTTCTTTACAGTTTTACTTTAAGAATGGATGATGAGATCATTCAAATTTCTTCATCGTTTTGATGGTTCCACTTTCCTGGTTATTATAGATACCTCTCAGTAGGACATGAGAACTGTAAAGATCTGCTTCAGGGTAACAAGGAAACACACAATGTGTTGCTGCCACTTTCAGTTTAGGTCTAATACAAAAAAGATTTGATAATCTACATTTAAACTATTTTTGTATGCAACTTTGCGTCTAGGGGTTTAAATCAAACAGCAGAGATGTGATATTTGAGGTGTATTTTCTTTCTGCATTTCTGTATTATACAGTAATCTTTACCAAATCCTCTACTTATCCACTATTTACATTTTGTAAATCTGCGTTGCAGCAGCTTTCCATGAAACTTCTTATATTCTGAGCACCTTTCTGCACTACATCTGATGGATAACCTTTTTTTTTCAACCAACTCCTGGAGAGTTTATTATGGAGCCCAGGAAGAATTAAGATATTTCAAACAAACAAAGCCTAATTGATATCGTCATTCACTTCATGTCTGGACTTTCTATACCTTTGGGAGTTGAAAAATTCTCAAGATTTTCTACACAAATATCACAATACTTGCAGAGACACTGAAAATGTCACACACCTCAGATGAAATTCCAGATTCTGTAAGCAATAATGCTAATAGGATGAAATATTCTATTAAGTTTAGCCTGAAATAGATCAAGTGTACCAGATATATTTTTGTTTGAGCACCTAATCAGAACGGAGCAACTTGATTTTTAGCACAGAAAAGCTCAAAACAAAATTTCAAGCATTTTTCTCCGGCTTCTTTGTTTCAAGTTCCAGCTGAAGGTTTCTTCCTTTCCAAGATTATTTCTTAACAGTGTGGCACCATCATATCTTTATGAACATCTGCAGCTTCTATACTTTATGGTCTGTTGTTAGTCTCTGAGGTCATGGATCAAAAAGGGAGCTTGCTGAGCCTTCTCAGTGGTTGGGCAAAGATGTGGAGCAACCTGCATCCACATATCTGAGCTATTTGAATCGAATCTATTTGACTGCTTTTTTGTTCAGTTGTTTTTTTTATTTTGTTTATTGTTTACACTGCTAATGCCTTTTATCTGTGTAAAACTTTGGTGAACCATTGTTGTTTTTATGTGCTGCAGAATTTGATTTTGATTTGACATCATTTTTAATGGTTTGCCCCTATCTTACGAATCAGAAAAACTTGGTTATTTCCTGCCCAGTCCTAAGGATGTGATGTCAATTAATGCTGCATACACACCCCAAACAGGTTTAATAGAGGAAGTTGTGATTGAAAACGTTCTTCAGTTCTGCAAGATGGTGAGGACATCTCTTATGCATGGCTATGAAGAAGAACCCAGATGGGGAGTGGTGGCCTAGTGGTTAGGGCACTGCGCTTGGACTTCCGAGGTTCTGAGTTCAAGCATCAATCCCACAGACTGCCACTCTGGATCCCTGAGCAAGACCCTTAACCTGACACTGCTCCCCGGGCACCTACTATGGCAGCCCACTGCTTCCCAAGAGGATGGGTTAAATGCAGAGAGTTAATTTCGTTGCTCTGTACTTGTGACAGTGTAATGACAATAAAAACTGGAATGACAATAAAAGCTGTCCTCTGACAGGTTTCTGAACTCAGGCTCTGCTTGTCTAAAATATAAATTTGTTCTGCTAAGGCCATTGTTTTTTTTTGTCATGATCTTGGCACCTATGGCTGGATGTGGCTCTTTTCTCACACCTGCTTTGCTCCGCCCTGTGCCCTTTGTCTCTAATCAGATTAATCTGTTCCTGCTTCTATTTAAGCTACCTGTTGTGTTTTGACTGCCTGCCTGATCCTGACCTGTTTCTGCCTCCGGACTTCTGAGTTTTGGTCGCCCTTGTTCTGGTCTGTGTTCCAGAGAAACCACTCCTTTGACTTCACTCCTTCTTGTGCGCACCGACTGAACTTAACCAGGTTATTGACTCTGATTGTCATTATTGTTTCCCATCTGAGTTCTGAAGTCACTGACCTGAGTTTCTGTCTCTACAGAGTAGATTTAGCATTTCTACTTCAACAGTTGAAGAACTATTGTTTGGTAATTCGCATCACAAAATAGTATCTGGCAAAGGCCAAATATAATACTCTATGATATTGAGTAGGAAAAAATGTGTCTTGTTCCCTTCAGTTTGGAAGAGGGTTCATGCCTCAAGTGGATTAGTTCGGGTATTTTGGGGTAAAGCTGATGATTTGATCTTTTAGAATTTTAGATAAGCATGAAAGAGAGATTTTATTGCTGAATTACTAAGTGAACGTTTCCAATAAAGAAAAACAGAATTTGAATCTTTGAGTTTCTTCCAAAGTAAAGTCCAGACTCTGGACCTGCATCCAAATTCCAGGCCAGTACCAGGTGATAACTTTTTTAAAGGTTTGTAGGTTAAACTTTTCCTTTTTTTACCATTGTTTCACCCAGTGGAAACCAACTTAGTTTAGCATAGAAAAGTAGCTATAATTTACTCACTGTTTTCAGGCATTTCAGACCCCTTGTGGCTCTATCTGTTGGACCACCATCCACCCACTGTTACCTTCATATGACCTTGACGGATACCTTTAACTATGGTACTACTGGTTCTGTGTTCATGTTTTATTTACCTGTACAGGGGAACATATGGTAGCAATGCTGTCTTACTGACAGAGGTCTTGCTGCATAGAGTTTTGATGTTATTTCTGGACACTTCAACATGGAGGAAGGGGTATAGGGGAATATATATATATATATTTCTCTTCCTTTTTCCTGCGTAATCATGAATTTGTGTTTCACACCAGTCCCGTCTCCTCCTCTGAACAGCAGTTGTTTTACAGATATTCTGAAGCTCCACTACTGAACATTTTGTGAAAAGACCCGAAGCACAATCAACCTTCAGCTCTCTCACACATAATTACTCATTTTCAATAGGTCCTACACCTGCGGGGGTACAGCAAACATCCAAATCAGCAGAACTGGAGCTGAGCAGAGCTTCAGCATTTCCTGCGGTCCCTGCCATCTCGGTTTCAACGCAAGGACACCAAGCAGCTATTTTACAGAGTTTGATGTAATCTATTTGGAATTAAGCTTTAGAAAAGAAAAAAAAAAAAAAAACGTTTATCCTTAATATGTCTCTGGAGAGAAAGTGAAGCAGATGTGCTTGAGTTATGAGCTGATTGTGATTAACTAACAATTTGACCTCATTAAAGGCGAAGTGTCCGATTTTGGCACTGAGGTTTTTATGTTTCCTTTGATTTCCCATTCTGAGAATATAATGAGAGTTTTTAATTAATAGCAGCAAAGAAAGAAAGCAGCCAAAACATCAGCAACATCTGGAGGAAAAGGTACGATCTTGATTAATTAAAAAGTTTGCCTCCAGAGGAATAGAGCAACTGTGCTCCATTGCAGAACCTGCCAAGACCAGAGGTTTTGCCAGGAGAGGAGTGTTCTTCTCATCCATTATCCCATAGAAAATATGTATCTTTGTACAGCACTTTCAAAGGGCCAACATTACATTTAAGTTAAGGTCTGGACCTTTTTCTTTGAACTGAAGACTTTAAATTAAACTCTGAGAATAATGCAGAAAGCACCATTGGAGAGTGCTCCCTGTTGTAAAAGTTTACCATTTTTTTTAATTGTTTTATCTTATGAACAGTTGCACTTTAATTTAGATAGCTTCTGTCCAAACTTTATTTATTCATTTTATAGTAAAACCCATCTGTATATATGCTATTGTACATATCTGTAAAATACCCTTTTTATAGTAATATCCACCTGTATATTATATTCGGTACATATCCAGCTGTAAATTTAATTCATAATATTAGTTATCTATATATTATATCCATCTATTAGTAAGATTCTGTTTATAATGGTATTCATCTCTATACTTATTCAGTAGAAACCCATGTCCTGTATTTATAGAACCATTATTTATCCTGCACTTGCTGCTATTGCACTTCTGGTTAGACCTAAACTGCATTTCGTTGCCTTGTACCTGTACCTGTGCAATGACAATAAAGTTGGATTTAATCTAATCTAATTTTCATCAGTTTGTCTGTTAAAAAGGCCCAATGACTTTTGAACATGCCTTTTTAACGTTTAGCACCCCCAAATGTTTTGTGTTTATATTAGATGCAGCTTCGATAACATAATAACTCCGGCTTTCTTGCTTTTTGATAAAAGTGACGTTCATTATCAGTCATTCAAAAGATCCAAACTATTTCAGCAGCATGACCTTTAGCCTCCTGCTGAATCTGCCACACCTGCTTAATAATGCAGAGCAATGGCAGCACAAATACCCTAGTTATTTTTACTGACGAATCAGTTAATCAGTGCATCTAACAGCTAACAGTATTTTTTTTTATGTAGGTTTTATCTAATGAATTACCTGTTTTGTGACTTTGTAGACCACTGAGGGAATATGAGTCAAACGATCTCTGTGCGTGGATGTTTTATTGGTTTTTGAATGTATTCTTATGTGTTCAGGATCTGTATTTGTTTGTGAAGAAGGTGCAAAGATGAGAAACGAAGGCCGATCTTTTAATAGAAATATCATCATTCCTGTGTGGAGCTGTTCTAATGTGAAACAGCAGCAGCAGCTCAATTACACTGACCCTTTTGATTAGGATAACTGTTTGTTGCTCCTTAAAGGCAACATAAAGAAGAAAGATGTGGGAATCTATGAATGCATCTCAATTGATTAGGATATCATTGAAAAGTTTTTTCTTTTTGTTTGTTTGGTTTTTAATCACTGATTTAAGTACATATAGTTGTCCACCTACTTGCATTTACTTCTCTCATAAAACAGCCAAAGAGTCAATTAGTCAACAATTCAGATGCAACACATGCCTAAATGTTATAAATATTACTGACTGACGAAGTTGTTTGAAGTTGTATATTCAACTTTGAAGTAAAGAAAAACACATATGTTCAAGGCGATATATTACTAGAAATACATGCAATCCTTTTCAGAACGAGAGATGTTCATCACTTTCTTCCTTATGATTAAGAGTGTTGCTGTTTGGAGCTTTTCAGCCTACTTCAAGCTGTCAAACAGATTCAACTGTAGTAGCCTCTAATTTACTCTGCAGCTCCTCCACTGATCATGACTGGTTACTACAGAGATGCACTGGTAAAATGAGGTTTGTTACAAAATGTCTAAGTTGAATTGGAGCTTTTATTCCCAAATAAATGAAATTGTCAGAAGCAACCTTTTTTTTTTTCCTCACGTAATTTTTTTTATATCAAAATTTGTCTGATGAGTTGAAACATTTGAATTTAACACACAAAAAAAAGAGAAAACCTGAAATAAATCTGTGTGGAGACTGCCAGCTCTGTCATTGCTGATGGCTCTGACTGTTTTCAGTTCGACCAGCATGTTTATGTCAGCAGTTTTGGAAGTTTGGGCTCCTGTTTGGGGGACCTGCCGGGGGACCCGGACTGACGTCCCTCTCTGGTCTCACCGGTCACGTAAAAAAAAGCGCATGTGTGTTTCTGGCTCTGGTGCCAGTTGAGCCGCATCTAGACGCACTGGCCGCCGCTGGCTGCTGCCCGCCCCCTCTCCCCCTCCTCCTCCTCCTCTTCCTCATCATCATCACCCTCCTTGTCCTCCCCGCGTCGCCCCTCATCTTGGTGCTGTTGTGCGCAAAATCTCCAGCGCTGGACGGAGGGGACGCAGGACATCAGAGGGGAGAAAAAGCCACCCAGAGCTGACATGGATGTTTGACTCTTTACGAAGCTCTTTGATATATTTTTGAAGGATGCTGCTTTTGCCCTAGGAGGGTGAGAATTGGACCTGCTCGATGTTTCTCTTCAGTTAATAACCGAACCAAAATGAGGATTTCTTCCTGTGACTGGATTCTGTTGATGTTCTCGGGCTTTTGGGGGCCGGCGATGGCAGCTTTCCCGAGCAGCGTTCAGATCGGTGAGTGAAGGTTCTGATGTCAGCCCTTGCAGAGCATGCCGGTGACTGTGTGCATGGACGTCCTGCGTGCAGCTGCTTTCCTGTCATCATCCAACAACCTCGGAGCTGCAGAGCATCACCAGGTTTTCGGGTTGTTACCTTTAGAGCATGCAGTCAGGAGGGTTAATGCGCTTTTTATCTGCGGACTACACTGACTGTTGATCCGAGCGCACTCACATGCTGCCACTGCAGCAGATCACAGCAGTAAAGAGTGTCTGTGTTCTGCATGCAGGCTGCCTATGCATCTGCTGCTTTTAACACTCTTGAGTCCAGTCCCAGTGGTTCATTCTCTTCACAGCTGCCTTGTCTTTTAAAGTATATCATGTTCCAGTTTAACCACTTTGTATTGTAGATAGTGCCATAGGGGGAATAAAGGTGAAAGCTTTATGGTTTTCATTATAGAAGGGCAAACTGTGACCTCCAGCTGTTGATCACCATTTAAAGCACTCCTTCTGTCTCATTAAAACCATTCATCATTACCAGCAACCTTTATTCGTCTGTCAAATATGCACTTTTTGGTGATTCACCCTTCACTGAACCCCTGCCTCTAAATTAGAGGGAGGCTGATGAAAAATGACAAGCTGTTCAAACCCTTCTTCTTGTCCCTACATATTACTCTAGCACTCAATCCCCAATCGAGGGGCCAAAGGTCGGGGTTTGTTGCAGAACATTAGGTCCTACCTTCACAGCTGTGAGGGGAAATAAAGGGGGACAAAAAAACCTGCAGAAATGCTTTGCCATCCTGTCAGCTTTTTATGTAACGAGCATTTCTGAGGGTGTGTGTGTGATGGAGGGGGTACTCTGCCATCACTAATAAACTCTCCAGATATTTGCTTAAACCCACAATTGGAGCTTATTATCATTTGTTTAGCAAAACTGCTGCCAGATATGGGAAGTGCTTATGCAATCGCTGTCTCATCGTTCTGCCCAAATCAGGCCCACTCTGACCTGTGGGGAGTACAGATAACACTAAATATCAGCTTTTCCCCCATGATGCAGATTTTATTTCACATTCTATCCAAAGTTTCCTCATCAGTTTCCAAAGAGGACAAACATTTCCCCAAAACCTCACATCAGTCTCAAGTGATTTATGTCAGTAGATTAACAGCTATTATTGTCAGAGGGGAAATATGTAGGATTCATGCAGAAATAGAGACATATCTAAAAACTATTAAATTCTTTCGCAAACGTGAAATAAAGCCCTAAATGAGTTGCTATGGCACTGAAATATTGAATCTGAGGACATTTACATTTAGGAGAAAAAAACAGGAAATGTTTCTATTGGACAGAATCACAGTTTTTGGGAGTTTGGAGGAGTTTTCTACACATCTCACAAGATTGGAACAAGCTTAGATTTCTTTGATTTCTGTACAATCTTACCAGATGTTTCAGAGTCCAGGTTCCTCTCTGATGCGGTCGTCTCTTAAGGCTTCAGGCACAAGAATAGCTATGGATGAAGGTGATTCAACCACATTATGGATTAAGGCTGAAAAGCCCCTAAGAAAAACACAGAGGCCAGATGTAAGTAAGAATTAATTAATGATTCCATGACCTCTAACAAGGTTCCCCTGTTTTTTTTGGAAGAAATATCAGCATCCACAGCATCACATATAGCCCAAACGTAAACTGGTAAGCATGATGTAATTCATGCAAATTTAGCTATGGTTCTAAACCAAATCCAGTGGGAGCATTTGTTGGTTAGAAGCTCCTTCACTCAACACTTTTTTATTCAGACTTAGACTTCTTTATTTGTCATTTTTGGTTGTTAACAAAGATATATCTCAGCAGATGGCCGCTCTCACTGAGACTGGTTCTAGTGGAGGTTTCTAACGGTTAAAAGGGAGTTTTTCCTCTCCACTGTCGCTACAAGCATACTTGGTATGAAGGATTGCCTTTGAGTCAATGAGTCGACGCAATCAGAGGGTTTTCCGTAGATATGAAGCGTTGAATCAATTTGGCTGTATGATCTGGTTGAATTGTAAGGTTCCTTAAATTTATATGTGTTGTGAATTGGTGCTATATAAATAGACTGATTTAAATTGAATTTATAATGGCCAAATAACGTGGCAGCAACACAAGCCATATATTAATCTGAATGTGTTGAAGATGGCTTCCCAAACTCAAATTAAGCAGCAAAAGAATAGAAAGTGACTAAACATAGTGTGGTTGTTGGTATCAGATAAGATGGTTCAAAAGTTTGCAAATCTGCAGATTTTCTACAGTGGTCGAGAGATGCAAATGCACTATAAACACATTAACGTGGTACAATTACTAAGCAAACAAAGTTTTTAACTTTCCAGTTGTCATTATGAGATGGAAACATGTACTGAACTACTACTGAAATTTGGAAATACAGCTTTTAAAAGAAAACTATAAAGAAGATGCAAATTAAACAAATTTAGAAAATGACTGGCACCCTCCATTAAACTGACACAAGCTTAAAATAAAGCATACATGTATGTGGCAATGCACACATGAAGCTGTAATACCATTCTAAATAGTAATGGTTTACGCTTCTTCTGGACATGTTTCATTCATCACAATGCAGTCGGGTGTGCCCATACTTCATGTTGTGCAAGGGATTGTTGGTTTTCCTATCGTTCCTTGGTGCCAATGTGGGACCTTGCAAGCTGTGGAATTCTGAAGCAGATGCACTACAGCCGCAAAATACTACAGCAGGTGCCATTACTGTCAATTAAAACAAAACAAAAAACAAAAAACTAAGGCTATAATTCACACAAACATACAAAAATTTGAGGCAAGCATCTTGAAAACTCTATTAATTAATGCTTCATGTCCTGAATTCCAGATCATTACACTGGTATCCTGAACATAATGAGTTCACAGACCTCCGGTGACCTCCACAGTCACCAGATCTCAGTCCAACTGAGAATGGGATGCTGATAGATGTTGTGAAAAAAGAGGTTCTCATTATGGATGTTCTGACATCTGGAGTAATTGAGTGATTTTATAGATTTATCAACATATGTCTGTAAAAACAACCCAAACACAGTTCAGGTAAACTTCTTTCTCAATTCACATAAGGACAATCATAAGGGTTCAACTTCCCTCTACGCTCAGTTCACACACCATTTGAGATTCTTTTACATTTTTTTTATTGCTTTAAGCAGTGGTGCATTTCAGGGTTTTATGAAGTGCAAGCAGCAATCAAGATTTCAGAATGTGTTAGGTTCACTTTAGAAGAGAATGCAAATGTAGATAAATTCAAGCCCCTACAGCACTGCTCCACTTCTTAGGTGTTGCACTTACATATGGCTTCATTATCACTTCATGAAGTCTATTTTTGGCAAATAATGTCCACAGCCTCCAATAAGCTTTCTCATTGGATTTTTCCCAAACTCCATTCCTGGACTCGAGTCTTTAAGGGCCAACAACCTAGAACATTTGGATGTGTTACTTGCATTCAACAGCTTTAATCAAATCAACTACAATGCATTCCACAGAGCTCTGCTAATTAGATAATATAAGAGTCAGGTGTGTTGAAGCAGAGGCCATCTATAAGTTGCAGGAGACCAGCCCCAGAGGACTGAAATTTGAAACCACTGATTTAGTTTCATTCATCTTCCAACCAACTATCCCTCTCCATGCTGTGGAATAACTTTTTTACTGCATGATGTCGTCTTCAACACTGGTAGGATGGTTTAGGCTGATAGGCAATGTTAGTTTTCTTTCTCTCATCAATTTGTATGTCGGCCAAAAACTTTGTGGCAAATTTTTTTTTACTGAATTTGTTCCAACGAGAATCTATTCTCTCACCACTCTTTCTTAAGGATCCAAATGATGGAGAGCACAACCGATACCTGGTTGACCTTTGATCAGATTTCTCTTGAGCTGTAGATCTCTGTAGACCAGGGATGTCAAACTGGTTCCAGAGGCTGCAGGTTTTCTTTCCAACCAAGCAGTAGCACACCAGACTCCAATCTGAACACAATGACTTGATGAGATGAATGGAGTCTGGTGTGCTATTGCTTGGTTGGAAAGAAAACCTGCAGCCACACGGCCCTTTCTGGAACCAGTTTGACACCCCTGTTGTAGACCCTCCACGGGCCTCTTTGCTGCTTCTCTGATTCATGCTCTCCTCTTCCAGCCTCTTAGCTGAGGGATACATCCATGTCTTGGTTTGTCTGCAGTTGTTCCATCCTCCCTCCATGTTTAGAATATGTATGAACAGAGTTCTGGGAGATGTTCAAACTGGACAACTGCAGTTAGACTCAGATGGGCTAGATTCTGGTTATTGATTAGAAAATGCATTTTTAACTCAGAGAAACTACATTTATTTATTTAAAAAAATGAAAACCTCATACTTGCCACCTTCCTCTTCATCCTGGAAACGGTCATGAGGGCAGCATTCTCAGCAAAAGCTCACAGACTCCAGGCCTCCCAGCTTTGTTGGGGGAAGCCAGAGGTGCTCCAAGACGAAAGACTATTCTCGGCTGGCCTCCCCCTCGTGGGACGTGCCTGGAACACCTCCCAATGAAGTTGTTGAATGGGCATCGGAAAAAGATGTCCATGCCAACTCAACTGATTCCGTTCAATGAGGAGGAGAAGTAGCTCTATACTGAACCCCTCGCGAATGACTGAGCTCCTAAGCTTATATCCAAGGGAGTGCCCAGCCACCCGCTCACTATAGCTCTAATAACTCTTACTGTTTGTGTCAAGATCCTGGTCTTAGGACCATTAGTGACGGTAGGACCACCCGGTATAACAACTGCTTTACCGTTTTGCTCAGCTCTCTCTTCCACACAACTGGCCAGTGCAATGTTTGCGTGATAACACATATCCATTTATCAATCTCGCGCTCCCCTCTTCCCTCCCTGGTGAACAGAACCCTAAAATACTTGAACTAATTCATTTGAGGCAGCAAGTTTCCTCCAAACTGAAGCGAGCAAGCCCTTTTTTCCAGCTGAGAACCACAGTCCCAGATTTGGAGGCGCTACAAACATCCATGCTTTAAGTCTTGGGTAAAGGGAGCCAGCAGAACAACAATTTGCAAAAAGTAGGCAAGAAATCCACTGGTCCCCAAACCAGGCCCCATCCGGCCCAGATAAATGAACAGGACCACTTACAAAGGGCAGCTCTGTCAGAATCCAACATGCACCGGGAACAGATCGAACTCAACAGCAGCAATTGACAAATTGCCTGCTCAGCTTTACAGGGAACGGATGCCCACTAGTAAGGATTCTGACTCTGTACTCCTGGAGTGCCCCCCACAGGGCATCCTTAGTGACATGCTTAAATGCTTAAAGGGACATGCTCCAGATCCACAAAACCCATGGAGCTGTTGGGCAAACGCCAATGAACCCCTGAGAACCTGGCAGAAATTAGGGAACTGGTCCAGTAATCCACAAAAAAATGAAAGAATGAACAAGGAATCTTGTGTTTTTTCTCTCTTCATAGTTTTGCAATACTTTGTGTCAATCTGTCACTTAAAATCCCACCAATATCCACTGGGATTCATGCTTGTTACTCTGCATCTGTGTTCCAAATGTAAAGGTGTCATTTTGGCAAACAAAAAGTGGGTCGTCATGAGAGCAGAACCAAGCTCACATGTCCTGTCACAAAGTAAATTATTCTGAAGTTTAACTTCTTTAAATAGGTCATGCATGAAAAGAACGCTCTGACATTTAGCTTTAAATGACATTTACACTGTCTTGTCCTAACAATGTTGCCTTAAGTCTGAATCTAAAATATCAGACAAACCTCTTCTAACACCTGTGACATTTGCACAAACACGAGCGGCTTAGATTAGGTCTTTGTATATTAACAGCAGGATAAGTCAAACAGACTGAGGAGAGACAGGAATGATTTGAAACGTCAGACGGATTTATACAGTTGCTCAGTTGTTGTTTTAAAGGGAACAGAAGGAACTTCTCAGCTGATCTACCATGATGTTGGAGGAAATACCATGAAATTTCGTTTCAGAATTCACGCATGTTAAGAAAGCTCCAAACAGACAGCAGCAAACCATTTGAAAACAAATGGCGCAAAGAGCAGTGTTGGGAACTTAGCGCTTTTGTCGCTATATTTAGCGACTTTTCAGACCCCTCTAGGACCTTATCTTAAAAACCGCCTAGTGCCAAATCTAGCGACTTTTTTCTGCTACTGTAGACTTTGGCAACAACATATAAAAGTCCGGAACTCTGCTCTCCAGAGCAAGTAGATTGGTAACCCCGCCTCCTGCTCTCCTTTATCTTGTCAGCTGACATGATATATGGAGCTATTATTTCATATAAAGGAAAAATGGTGAACAGATAAGCAGATCATGGCTTGTCTACAATAAGAAGGACTTATGCACATTTGCAGTTGCCTTTTTGGAAACACAGGAAGGAGCAAAGAGCTAGTGAGCTTAGTGCTTTGAAAAATCTTTCATTCCTTTTGAGACAGCATGAAAAGTCAGCTGAGTATAAAACATACAGAGGAAAATGACAAGGAAAGGGACAAGAAGAGAGGGACAGAACATAGAACAAATAATGTATGTGTATTCTATTAAATTTTGGGTATCTGTCTATTTTTTGTTTTGTCTGCTCAATTCAGAGGGCCCCACGCCTGTTTTTACCTAGATCCACAAATTTCCTAAATCCGACGCTGGCCGTCATTTGGGAACATCCAAGTGGCCTGTGAAATATTTCATAAAAATTTAAAACACAAATGATCTACAGTAGGTAGAGATGTCCCGATCCAGGTTTTTGCACTTCGGATCCGATACCGATATTGTTTTTGGACTTCCGATCCGATACCGATACTGGCCGATACCAGCCTATCCGAGCATGTATTTAAGTTTAAGTTAAAGTATTTAGCCTTAGTTGTAAGACTCATGTTGAAAAGGGTTTTAGTACTCTTGATTACATCTAGCCAGCTAAATTAGGTGAGATTGAATAAAACACATTGCTTAGTAATAACAAACTTACCTGTTTATTAAGAGACAAACACAAACTGGACAAAATTATTAATAGCAATCTGAAATTGCACAGTGAACAGTAAAACCGTAAACAGTTAAAGGTGCAAGTATTACTGTAAGTTTTAATAAAAATGCAAAACAGGGAAACACTGGCGCAAAATAGTGGAATGGATCGTTTCAATCGGCGAAACTGGAAAATACGGACCGGATTTTTTTTTTAAAACTGGATCGGCAGTCTGGATCGGCATTTTACATGCTTTGCCGATACACATTTTTTTGCCAATATCGGCGTCCGATCCGATACGTGGATCGGATCGGGACAAGCCTAACAGTAGGTTTTTTGTACCAGATATGATTTATTAGCTATGCTCAGATGTCTTGACATACAATAAAATGTTGGTAGTCTCAATTTCAACAATCTTTGCGTGCTTGTCTCTTGTGCCAGTTTAATTTTTTCAGTTTCTGTCTTTTTTCAATCATGTCTTTATTGGTCTCCTTCCCTTAGGATTCTACCTAGTTGCGTTAAATGTTCTTGTTTGGTCCCACAAACACCTTTTCAGCAGTTTAGAAGCCATTCGAGTTCCTCCCCTCTTTCAATTAACTTGCCGTCCGGTTTTCCATGGCAGGTTCCACTTGCTTCCCTGCTTCTTGTCAGTTTATTCTTTGGATCCCCTCGCACGTCATTTATACCTTTCAGGAACTGTTATAATTTTTACTATTTTTGTGGTTTGGTCCTTCAGCTATTAGAATGGATGCATCAGATTGTGGTTAAAATATTACAGGCATCCTAAGATCTCCTAAAATCTGCCTCATTCTTTTAAATTCAAACAATAGCATATCATTAGTGGTAACATTTTACTTAAAACTTTACTCAAATGATAAAAATAAGTGCTTTTTACTGTTTCCTTCGTGATGCTTTTTGGTTAAGTAATTTAAAGAACCCATCACTGTGTTCAACCAATGTCTTTAATGAAAACCTGCTTCTCCCTCCTGTTTTCAGGTGGTCTGTTTATCAGAAACACTGATCAGGAATACACCGCTTTCCGATTGGCCATCTTCCTGCACAACACGAGCCCCAACGCCTCAGAAGCCCCGTTCAACCTGGTGCCTCACGTGGACAACATTGAAACGGCCAACAGCTTCGCTGTCACCAACGCCTGTGAGTTGAAATTATGCAGTGTTCTTGATCGCCAGCAGTTAAAGCAGTGAAAACCGCTTTATATTTTTCATTATTTAGATTGAATTAATGTTTCATTTTCTATTAATATAATCTCATACAATTAAAAGGACTGAAAGTATCTAACAAATGATTAGGGTATGACTCATCCAATTCCCACTGGCTTGCTTGATATTATTGCATATTCAAATGAATGTGTGACATAAGTTAGGCTGTCTTTGACTAAGGTGTTTCAATAAAACATTAAACCATGTTCGGTTTGGCGTGGAAAGTTGGAGTAAGGGGAGAAACATGGACTGGGTTCAACAGGGTTTGTTTTCAACTTTTGGTTGTTGGTGCTGTCTCACGTTGCTATCTTTGTTACTGGCCGTTTCTCAATTCAAAAGAATGTGAGTAGGGAATCGTGTCCTCGCCAAGTATGTTCTTGACAAGAACACAGCAAAGTGTGGACCTAGTATGAATATGGGTCAATTGGAACAGTGATGTCACCACGCGCTCAACTTGTCTGGAGCTGCATTTCACCTCCTATTAATAGTCTCTAAATAATAATGAATTCTTACTTTTTTCATTTAGTGGGGGAATAATAATTAAAACAGTCAGATAAACACAAACCAAAGAAACATTTTGCCAAGTAAAACAAAAAACTCTCCATCAGAGCCAGCGGTCCTTCACACATGGCAAGGATTGGACCTGGCTGCCGTTACCCTCGGAGCTCTGCTGGTTGACGCGGTCCTCTTAACACCTTTTTCTTAAATTACACATTAAATCGGTAAACGGACCATTTAGTCATGCTTAAAAGTATAATGTTCTCCCCTCAAATGATCTTAAAATGTACTTTTGTTGAACAACAGCAACAAAAAGATCTTTTAACTTAATACTCTGAACTCTGTGAGCGCTCCACTGGTTGCTGCTGCTGCTGTGCATGCTGGGACTGCTGTCAATCTCAAGAACCGTCAAGTCTGCTCTGATGCATACTCGGCAAAGAGGGAGGGGCAAGAGCTAGGGCTGCAACAACGAATCGATAAAATCGATAAAAATCGACTTTTAAAAGCGTTGGCAACGAATTTCATCATCGATTAGTTGTGTCGCTCGATTATTGCGTCATCCGCCGCGCCGTCATCACTGCCTCTTGACTGAAAGAGGAAGAAAAAAAAAATATGGCAGAGCGAAGTAGCGCCGCAGGTGCAGTGTTGCCAACTCAGCGACTTTTCAGACCCCTCCAGCGACTATTTTCAAAAAAGCGACTAGCGACAAATCTGGCGACTTTTTTCGGTGTCACTGGCCGCTTTTGGAGACTCTTACGTGAAAGCATGTATCGTTCCTACTCTGCCGTGGGGCGCCTCCCCCTACTCCCGCAGGAGTCCCTCTCAGCGCTGCAGTCAGAGCCTCAGCGTCCAGACTGCAAATGAAGCGCGCATGCACCGGGATTGACGGCGCAAATTGATCACAATAATTAAAATAGCCTGCGCTTTGTAAAGCGAAAAAAGTGATAACATGCACCTTTTTTCAAAACAAATTAACATGGCACGGAACCACCATGTTTGTTTGGTTTTAAAGTGGGGAAACGTAACGTTAGTTTCTCAGGTAGCTCATCTGATGCTTTCCTTACCGTGTTAGTAGGTTACAGACAGTGATAAGGTTGGCTACTTATTTTACTTTTAATTTCATTTGAATTAGCTTAAGCAGCGTTTACATTTACTTTATAAATAAATTAACTTGCAAATTATGAGGGCAAAGCTTTTAAAGTTTAAATCTTCTGGCAAAGATAAAGTAAAGAAGATCCTGCAATTTATGGAAGTAAAGCAGAATAAAATCCAGCAAGATCAGTAATATGTCAATTAATTATATGCCACATTCCCATGTAAATATCTGTCTTTGGAGGATGTGTTTTTTTACCACCCCTAGTTCTCTCATTTTTATTCCAAATACGATTTATAATTTGAATCACAGGGCTATTTTTATCTCTATGGTTCAGTATTTTCTCAAGTAGCAACTTTAACTGCTATACTTTCCTGTCTTAAAAGGCAGAACTCTTCTAGTCTAAAAAAAACTCATTTGTTGAAATGGGGGGGCCTATTGTTTGAACCCCTTAGGGGCTTTTAAAAACAAAAATGTCTTTTTTTGTGCTTTATGAAACAAAGTAGCCTATATTTTGTGGATGTACAGCTACATTTCTCATGTAAGTTTGCGTAGTTTTAACACAAACATTTATTTTTCATATTGCACCAGTACAGTTAATGAGCAACCTGTACTTGTGTGCTTGTTTGTTCTGTCTAAAATGTTTATTTTGGAATAAAGAGGTTAATATAAAAAATATTTTTTTGTCCGATTCATCGATTAATCGAAAAAATAATCGTCCGATTCATCGATTTTTAAAATAATCGTTAGTTGCAGCCCTAGCAAGAGCAACATCTGGGACTTTGTCTGTTCTCGGTCTGCTGTTCTTGTGAATTGGAACAGTACTAAGGCTGAGGCTGATGACATTTCATGAGGACATGAGAAGTCACAAGAACAAGAACGAAAACTTGAATGTAAAGACAAGAGGCCGATGTGTTTACCAATAGAACTGAAACTACAAGAAGCCATGTTAGCATGCACACTATATGGTGTGCCCAACCGGCTGTCCTAGTCTTAGTTTTCTCTGACATTACCGTAGTTGCAGCAAGTTAATGTCTTCAAATGATGGAAGGATAGGTTTAATTGTAACATTTCTGCATCCTCCTTTTTGCAGTCAAACATCAGTCATTGATTATTCAAATTTAATTCTGTTAAAAAGCAGCGTCTTAGATACAGAACATCATTGTATATCTGAGCTAAAAGAAACCATTCAACAAGTACAAAATAGCATGACGGATAGCAGCAAATATTCCTTCATTTTGGAATAATATAAAAATAGGTTCAGTTTACTTTTCTGCTGGATGATAATCCATAAATTGCGGTGATATAAAGGATTCTTTTCAAAGAGAACAGTTGTTCCATAGCTTATGGAGGTGATTCATTTTGATTTGTTTAAATTTCATCCCAGACAGGAGCCAGATTTCCCTTCATTACCGGCTGTTGACCTGTTTGACCTGAAATTTTACTAGAGATTCAGAATCTGTCGACAAGTGGTCTGTGTCTTTTGATATGCTTTAGGTTTAATATACTTTTTTTTATACCTTGAGATCAAAAACATTGATTTATAAATCTGTGCATCAACAATAGTACATAGAGTGAGAAAGTAATGAAAGCCTTAATGAAGGAAGTTGCTTAGGAAGTAGATGGATTCATGTTTTATCAGAAGCATCAACTTGAACTAAAGCAGATTGATGGACCAAAAGTTAGAATGTATCACTCTTTTTAAGTCAGATAAAGGTCCAATTAAAATATCATACTCCATGCTTTAATGGATGCATTGAAGAAGTATGAAAAAGCTCAATATATATGGAAGTTTTGGTTTTCAAGTGCTTAATACTCAGAGGATTATAAGTCTAGTGTAATGAAGTAGGGAAACCTCTAAAACCTGCCGGACAGTGGCCCTTCTTTGGCCAGCACTGTGCTAGATATATGGGAATATGCAGCAACAGGTTGGGAAGGGGTTGCAAAACCTCGTTAACTGATCCTCACAAACATGCAACAGGAGAAAGGTCACTATGGATCCATCTCATAGATCTCAACAATGGGATTTTAATCTATAAGAAAAATACATGTGATAAATTTTATGTACATTCAAGCTTGGTAATGAGAAAATCCAAGTAAAAAGATGGAAGATTTGCGAGGTATTTTGCAGGTTTCCACTTAATGGTAAAAACTGTGCTTTTATTTCAAGACATAAATTGTTCCTGGACCTGTGCATCTGATTTTTGTTGTTGGTTTTTCGCTTTCTCTTCTCTAACCCCCAGCTGTTTATGGTAAATGGAAGTTTATACTAACAATGAAATCCTATATTCTCCGCAACCGCCCCGCTCCGCTGCGCTCCAGACCACCTGCACAAAGCAAAGCCTACAGCCTCTGAGGTTCCTCCCATCTTGCTCGGCTCCGACATCCTCGGAACTCAAGGAGAGTATGCGCGACTTTATTATTAAACTCTTTGGAGAAACACATGCAGAAATGAACACTTAATTTAACATGACATATTAAAAAATCCCTATTAGTATCCAGCATATGTGCATTTTCTGCACAAATATTTTCTTTTTGTTGTAGATTTTTGTAACTGGGATAACTAGGATCATAGCAAATTGGTTTGTATGAACTATGCTTGCTCTTTACTTCCAAACACTTCATCTCTTCCTCCATCCCTGTCATAAGAAGTTTCTTTTGAAGTTGTGAGATGCGCTCTTGGAAGTTATTGTGACTAAACTTGATCAAACTTGTAAGCCTTAGTATAAAATAAATATTTTGATGGAGATGAGAAATTTACTTCCTGGTACGTTGAAGTACCAATAGTTTGCATCCAGTCATTTAATTAAATGGTCTTAGTTTTGGGGAATATGTAAGAATTATGGTCTAATTTGTAGATACCGATCTGCCGTTACTATATTTTAATTTGACAAACCAGATCCTCTCGCCGTTTTATTTTTCCTGTTTGGTCCGATTGCAATTGCAGATCTTGGACCGCAGCAGAGCACAAAATAGCTTTGCTCCATATTTTGACGGTGGAAGATGGAGAAGATCTACGTGGAGTAGCGGTGGATGCGGAACAATCTCATTGATTAACATGACAGACGAGTATTCCTCACGACGTACATGAGTGGGGCGGAGCTGAGCAGAGCGCTGACGGAGTATGTGGAATCGGGGGATTATTCTGGCTCTCCAATTCTGCTGGAGGTTGCTCCCTCTGAAAGGGGACTATTTGTTTCCCCATTAGCTCCAGACATGCTCAGTTTGAGGGATTGCTGCATAGTTTACAACTTAATTCAATTCCTTGCCGAGTGTCACTACAGGTGCTGGTCATAAAATTAGAATATCATGAAAAAGTAGATTGATTTCAGTAATTCCATTTAAAAAGTGAAACTTGTATATTATATTCATACATTACATACAAACTCATATATTTCAGATGTTTATTTTGTTTAATTTTGATGATTACAAATGACAACAAATGAAAATCTCAAATTCATCATATCAGAAAATTAGAATATTGTGAAAAGGTTCAAAATTGATGGCCCCTGGTGCCACACTCTAATCAGCTAATTAACTCAAACCACCTGCAAAAGCCTTTAAATGGTCTTTCAGTCTAGTTCTATAGGCTACACAATCATGGGGAAGACTGCTGACTTGACAGTTGTCCAAAAGACGACCATCGACACCTTGCACAAGGAGGGCAAGACACAAAAGGTCATCGCTAAAGAGGCTGGCTGTTCACAGAGCTCAGTGTCCAAGCACATTAATAGAGAGGCGAAGGGAAGGAAAAGATGTGGTCGAAAAAAGTGTACAAGCAAGAGAGATAACCGCACCCTGGAGAGGATTGTGAAACAAAACCCATTCAAAAATGTGGGGGAGATTCACAAAGAGTGGACTGCAGCTGGAGTGAGTGCTTCAAGAACCACCACACACAGACGTATGAAAGACATGGGTTTCTGCTGTCGCATTCCTTGTGTCAAGCCACTCTT
This sequence comes from Cyprinodon tularosa, assembly GCF_016077235.1. NCBI lineage: Eukaryota > Metazoa > Chordata > Actinopteri > Cyprinodontiformes > Cyprinodontidae > Cyprinodon > Cyprinodon tularosa. The sequence goes on from NW_024039660.1 coordinate 108,957, forward strand.
GAACCACAGACAGCGTCAGAAGCGTCTTGCCTGGGCTAAAGAGAAACAGGACTGGACTGCTGGTGAGTGGTCCAAAGTCATGTTCTCTGATGAAAGTAAATTTTGCATTTCCTTTGGAAATCAAGGTCCCAGAGTCTGGAGGAAAAGAAGAGATGCACTTCATCCACGTTGCTTGAAGTCCAGTGTAAAGTTTCCACAGTCAGTGATGGTTTGGGGTGCCATGTCATCTGCTGGTGTTGGTCCATTGTGTTTTCTGAGGTCCAGGGTCAACGCAGCCACATACCAGGAAGTTTTAGAGCACTTCATGCTTCCTGCAGCTGACCAACTTTTTGGAGATGCAGATTTCATTTTCCAACAGGACTTGGCACCTGCACACAGTGCCAAAGCTACCAGTACCTGGTTGAAGGACCATGGTATCCCTGTTCTTAATTGGCCAGCAAACTCTCCTGACCTTAACCCCATAGAAAATCTATGGGGTATTGTGAAGAAGAAGATGCAATACACTAGACCCAACAATTCAGAAGAGCTAAAAGCCACTATTAGAGCAACCTGGGCTATCATAACACCTGAGCAGTGCCACAGACTGATCGACTCCATGCCACGCCGCATTGCTGCAGTAATACAGGCCAAAGGAGGCCCAACTAAATACTGAGTGCTGTACATGCTCATACTTTTCATGTTCATACTTTTCAGTTGGCCAACATTTCTATAAATCCTTTGTTTTTATTGGTCTTCAGTAATATTCTAATTTTCTGATATGATGAATTTGAGATTTTCATTTGTTGTCATTTGTAATCATCAAAATTAAACAAAATAAACATCTGAAATATATGAGTTTGTATGTAATATATGAATATAATATACAAGTTTCACTTTTTAAATGGAATTACTGAAATCAATCTACTTTTTCATGATATTCTAATTTTATGACCAGCACCTGTAAATGCATGCTCAGTGTTGGGATGTTGCTGCACGGTCAACCACTCGGTGCAATTAGCTGTCTAATGTTGCTGCATGCTCATCAAGGTGAAGGTGTTGCTTCACACCAGTGACTCAACGCTCCAGCCGAGTTTCCTTTTCACCAATTAGAATATTAACTGTACTTGACTGCCTTGTTTGGGAGCTCCGGTCAGACTAGTATGCATGTGTCTTAGTTTGAACTTAGTGTGAACTGGAAGTAAATGAATAAACTGAATTGCAAAACTGGTTGTAAGCTAATAAAACAAGGAGCTGATTTATTTGGATTTCACACAGTCTGACTGAGTCATAATGTATTTCTACTGATTGTTTTAGTGCACCTAGCCGAGATAAATGAGAACATCACAGTGTGTTCGGTTAAACTACCATCTGCTACTGGAAGTAAAAGCAATAAAGTAAATGGTAATATGAATAATTAAAGTCATATTATCGGTTTAACCCACCCCCCCAAAACAGGTTTAAGTAAGGTTTATGTGCCTCCATCAGCGGAGTGCTGTTGATGGGCCTCCCAGCTGTGACTGAGTGACCCCTGATTTGGGCAGAGCCTCTGACGGCATCGTGGACAGCACACCGCTTCACGAAAGATGGTTCCACTCACCTATGGCTGAGTGTCCCAACAGTAGTAGACATGGATTATTTCCCCAGAGAAACATCCTCCACCTGCTTTCTCTTCCGCTATCAGTCTGGCTGCGGGGGGTGGGGGTCCAGAGAGGGCCATAAAACACCTCGGCCTGATGTTCCCACTATCTGTGATGCAATCTGCTGTGTTAAAAAAATCGATGGCTAAATTAAGCTGAGAATGAAGTGGCTATGTTGGTGGGGCAGTAAAGGGGACAGATCGTGTGTCATTTAGTGGGTGTGTGTGTGTGATGGTGGGGGGGTCGTAGTTGTTACAGGTACAAGCCTCTGATGCATTTATCAGCATGTGGGAAAATGTTTGATCGGAAGGAATAAAAAACTACGGTGTGGTCAGAGAGCACGTTAGGTGGGACTTACTGGCCTAAAGAGGGGGCTGATACCATCTAACCCCTCAACCCCCTTAAAAGGGGTGGAACTTAGAGGTTGGAGTGATTTATCATTTAAATTCTCCAGCCGTCCTACAGAATTGAATGAGCTTCCTTGATGGTGAAACATGAGGTTGAATAAAAATTCTCACTTTTAGCCTCTCAAATGTAAAAAGTAAGTATAAGACATCTCCCTTCTAAAACCGAAACTCTATGTGTGCTGGGGTGTCTGCAGGATGGAGTACCTCGTCTCCTGACGACAACCTTTGCATTTTTTTTTATTCTTTCGTATTACATTATTCAGTTTAGAATCCTGACTTTTAAAAGTTGTAATGCTTTGGCACTACACTGCTTACCGTGATCTGCAATCAACCAATCCCTCTTGCAGAGGGAATCAAGGGACCCAGAGATGAAAGAACCTTTTCTGTGGAGGCCCCTCAGCTTGGAACAGTCCACTTTTAGGCAGAGACTTACTGGAAAAAAATCAACAGTTTCATCTGAGCTGACCTTAAAGGCATACTATGCAACTTTTTTCAGTTAATTAATGTGTTCCATAACGTTTGGATGATTAAATGAGTCATTTCAGGTCGAACAAAGGTTTTCTCTGCCACCCTGGTGGTCTGTAGGGAAAATACCGTACTTGCAATTGCAGGAGCCCTCGGCCCGCACCCACAGGCTCAGAAGTCTCGTGCATCGCGAGAGTCGGTCTTGCTTTACGGCGAGAACTGCTACACGCCCCCAGTGAAAGGCCTGCTCGTTGCTAGCGCAGTGGCGATATTTGTGCAGTTATCATGGCGGAACCAGCGAGAATTTTCAAACTTAAAAATTGGAACAAAATAGTCACTTACCGCAGTAGACATGGTGATTCGTTGCTTTCGCCTGTCTGCTAAGCTCAAAATACTGCGCCAGGCTTGACGGAGAAACCAGGAGAACAGCTGAGCATATTTACGACAGTGCACTTTTACTTTCGCCCTCTGGAGGGAGCTTCGCTGGAAAATCAACATCGGTTGCATAGTATACCTTTAAAACTGTTTTTTTTTTCTAGTTGATCAAGTCTCAGAGTTTTGTGAATGAATGTGAGCAGGCGATTGGTTTGATCCAGTGTGGAGCTGAGCTGCCTGGTGGATTTTGGTCAGTAGTCATAGAGTGTAGGACAGTAGAAACTAAAAAGCGTTGCTATTGAGTGATTGACTTTATTGATCTCACAGTGGAGGAATTGCTATAAATCAGTCAAAGCTCTCTGACCACAGGCCTCCTCATGAGTCTGGTGGGAGGATTTTCATTTGGGGATTTTCGTTTAGGTACACCTGGTGCTTCTTTTAAAGTCCTTGGATGGTAACATCAGAGAGAGAACACCTGGTATGGAGATGCTTCCTTTAAATAATATCACCTATCACAATTTTATCCATTTTAAGTGTTTTTATGTAATTAGCTTAATGCAGTTTTCCACCAAAGCTAGATGTGAATTCGTTTGAAGGATTTTTGTCTTCTTAACAGGCTGCTGCATCAAAAACATTGTTTGTCTGCAACTGGCTTGTCTTTCAGGATGTACTGTTGGGTTTTTCCTTCTTTTTTTTTACCAACTTTAATGGCTGCACATTCACTGAAAATCGGTCTGCAGTGCATTGATTGGCCAAGCCAAATCAGAGCAGAATTACATGAGCCAATCAATGGCTGTGATAGCTCAGGGTCAGCTGGGAATCTGAGATCGAAACCACATGGTTTGCTTTCACCCCCATAACCCCGCCGCTTTACATTTCCCAGTATTTATTTTCCTCAGCCGCTGCTTGGGTCCGCTATCAAAGCCTCATAAGTTATGGATATGAGAAGGCAATGCTAGAATGTGATGTTTAAGGGCACAGAGTGCGTTTGGGAAGGAGATACGAGACACAGGGCTAATTTGTTTGGAGAGATGGGGCTATGCAGGGCTCCTGTCAGAAAGGCTGAAGGGGATAATTGGTGGTAGGGAGGCGGGGACAAACGATGCTAGATGTTCTCTGTGTCTCCAATAATCTTCCTGTGGACCCAGACAAATATTATGTCAGACACGTTTGATTTATAATGTTCTACAGGGAGGTTGCTACTTATGAAGATATGGAATTAACTCATGGAAGGCAACCAAAGAACTTTAAACCAGCTGTCTGGAGCAGAAGCATAAGAAATTATTCATTCATCATTAACTGTTATCAGTTTTGAAGAGTTAAAAGTGAATTATTAAGTTGTCATTCTGGGCTTGCTTCAGTTTTGGTTGTTTCTCTCAAGATTTGCAGGGGAAAAAATTTATTGTTTGCTATTTTTTGTATTTTTAAATGTTGATTTTTGTTCATGTGTTTTATCTTGTTTTGTTTCATGTTTTTGACCTTCTCTTATGTGATATTGGTAAACTAATGGTCATCACATAGTGGAAAGCCTTAAGTTGTAAAATTATAATTGGTCTTCCTCACTGTGGAAGGCGATAAAATTAAGTTACAGTGGTTAAAAAATATCAATTGTCATTGGGAAGATAACACAGACTTAGGTAGCTGAATTTTGGGCAACTTGCTCAAAAAAAAAAAAAAAAAAAAAAAGCTATCACTGACATAAAAAAATTGCTGTAAATATGGTTGTTTTTTATTTGTTTCTGTGTAATGTATATAATTTAATCCTTGCTTTCTGTCCTTCTATGTTACATTTGCAAATCTTTGATGGAGACTGATCAAAATCCAGACTGAAATCAAACATTTCATTGCTTCATACTGGAGTTTCCTGATATGCACTTATTGTCTGTGGCAGCAATGCTTATGTGGAAGATGGACAGGGTTTGGTTTGCTCAGAGATGAGGGTTTAGACCTGTGCTGCCCGACCCCAGACCTGGAGAGCTACAATTCTGCATGCATGCCGTCTCCATCAAACTTTGCTCTACAGGAGTAAAGATTGGGTCCCCTTGTTTTTGAGATTTACAGGATCAGCAGGCTCAAGAAGAAAGCGGTTGACTGAAATGAATAAGTCTGGCTAACACGCTTGTGCAGATTTCAGTCTGTTTAGTTTTTTTCCTTCATGAAAATCAATTGTCTTCAGAAGTCCAGTCAGAAGCGTGGAAAGGCCGTTGGGGAGATGTCAGCTGGGCAGACTGAAGGCCTCGTTGTGCAACACATATCTGTATCACATATCAGTTTTGTTAGGTGGTGTTCTCAGAGGAAACTGGGCATTTTTGAATGTAGTAAATGATTGCACTCAAATGAAAGAAGGATTGGAGGGCAGTATGACATCATGATGCATAGAGTCCAAGTGAATTCTGCATTCTTATTAGAACCTAAACATTGAGGGGAAATTTACAGACTTTCCCTGCCATCATTAATGAAAATCTTGTCAATGTGGTTGCTCTTAAGGGGAGCAAGTCCCCTCTCTCTGCAGAACCAGTGTCCTTGTGTGATGGTGGCGGTTGAGCTTTGAAAGGGTTACTGTGTCCCTCCTACATGCTGCCTTGGCCTTCGTCTTTATTGAAACAGTGACATCTTGATGTGCGTTCGTTGAGTCATTCATATTCAGCATGGTGCTCTGACTCACTCCACATCCAGACAGTATGCAGCCACCTCTGCTCCTGTCTGAGCTCGGAGCGCGGAGTGAGGCCGTGATTTCTCTGCAGCCCTCATGTGAATGCTTCCTTTCACCATCCCCTAGGCCTGTGTGCTGCCTGTGCCGCATGTTATCTCTGTTTGGGTCTATTATTTCTCCCTCCGCAGGCCTTGTTCTGCTGCTGCCCTTTAAATGGATGCCCGTGCTCCTTGTTTGTTAAGAGAAACCTCAGCTTGGAAAGATATGCACAAGCTTTTTGTCACTGGTTGCTTTTGGGTGTGAAATGGCTGGTAAAAGTCGAGATTGGTCGAAAAGGAAAGGGGTTATAATGAGAGATTAATGCACTGAAGCAGCAGCGAAAGAAGAATGAGGAAATGAAAGGACCTTCTAGAGAGTAACATATAAGGAGAATTATGAAATAAATTATTTCCAGATCTGCATTGTGTGAGCAAAGACTTCCCATCACCAAAATACCCTATATAATCATTCTATGACCCCTTTAAAGCTAAATGTTGGTCAATGAAAAAAGTAACAGATCTCAAAACACCTGTCATCCCTAACCACCGGTCCTTGCAGACTGTGTCTTGTCAGACACAAATATTCATACCAAAAGCAATTTAGAGAAGCCAATTAACCATTTAAGAATCATTTTGTTTTTATGAAAGAGGCTACAATAAAGATCCAAATTCAGGACCTTCTTGCTAGAGGGATCTAGCCTGGGTGCAATCCCGAACTTAGTCCCGCCCACAAGGTTTGAGGTCGGGAAGTTCGGTCTAGCAATGCTCAAAAGAAGCACAAGTATGATCGCCCACTCTCTGGCGATCCAATCAAATTGTCAGGGCGGGCTTTATACGATGATGGACAGATGATCAACAGTAACATAATCAACCATGTGACCAAAGCGCGCTTGGGTGACAACAACAATGGCTGCCGCCGGAGAGTTTAGGTGAGTAGATTCTGCTATTAGGTCTGTTCTAGAAGATATCGACAGCAAATTAATTTTAAAAGAGGAACAGAGAAACGCGATCAAGGCTCATCTTCTTATTATAGGCGTGCAACTGCACACTTTGATTTTTGTTGACAACAACTATGCATTGCTTAAAATACGTCACGCACTCCGTTGCTCTTATTGGTTGTAGGTCTATCCAATTGAGTGCAGAGGCATTTTTTTTTCCTGGTTCGTTCAAAACACGCCCCATAATCACAGCTCTATGGAGCAGTATCAGACTCATATTCTGACTAGAATTGAGTAGGACTACGTCAGGCTAAGAGGGATCTGGCTGGAGACCTGCAATCTCAGAACGCAGACCTCTACTGTCAGGACCCTGGCTGCAGAGCTGCACTGTGAGGTTTCCTGTGCCGTTAGAACCGAAAGTTTATTCAAATACTTTCAAAGTAAAAGCAAAGTTGATTTGAAGCCTTTCTTTTTTTTTTTATTTTTTTTTTTTTGTTGTTGAAAGAAACAGCCAAAAAAAACCCATCTGCTTTTATTATTTTTTATTTTTATTTATTTTTTTACAGTTTCCTGTCTGGCAAGGTGGCAATAAGAATAATTATCTTGATGCCAAAAGGAGCCCAACAGATTTTACTTTCACAAGTGTAGCGGTATCGCAATTGCCATACTGCTCCACTTGTTTCATGTATATAAATTTCTTTATTATAATTATGCAGGGAGTTTTACAGTTCATATGGACACTGCAATGTACTGTAAGTAGAGCAGAAAAACAGAAGAAGAAAAAGGAAGAAAAAAAAGGACAAAAGATTAAAGAAAGAGGAGATAGGAAGGAGACAATGACAAAACATTTTCAGTCTGCTTCATTACCTGCAATGAGATGAAAAAAAAAAGAACAGCACAACCAAAAGACATGGTACGAGATATACAATAAAGCAAACACCTTGAAACTATCACTAAAGTAATATTATTAAGTCTGACATGTACTCTGTGTTACCTGAAGATATGAATGTGGGGTTTCTGTTTGGAAGTGAATCTCTAAGTACCTGAAGCCTAGCACCTGTAGTTGTTTGTGAGGGTGAACTTGTGCATGTAAAGTTTTAACCATAGAAAAAATGCTCAATAGTGGTTGTGGAGAGCCGTAGAGGCACACCCCCCAGAGCACTGAGTCCAGCGCCGGGAGACCCAAAGCCCCAGGTGCCCAAAGGGACCCCAGAAGCGAAGGCACCAAGGCGGGGCCAGCCCCGGAAATCAGACCCCCACCAAGGGAGGAGGAGAGACAGCCACGAAGAAGCCCCCCAGCCACCGCCATGCCGGCACCCCGGGGAGCCGCAGGGACGAGTCCGCGGACCCCGCCGGCAGCCGGCCACCCCGAAGTAGGGCCGGGCACCGAACACCAGCCCCCCCACGGCGCCGACCGAAACGCCCCAGCCCCACAGAGCACCGAAACACGCCCCGCCCCCCGGCACCAAGCCCCGGCGACCGGCCGCAACACCCACCGCGACCGCACCACCCAGGAAAAACACTCAGGCGGCCCCGCCCCCGGCCGGGGCCCACGCGCATCCGCCGCGAACCGGCCGCGAGCGCCGCGGGACCCCCCCAAAACGCCCCCCCGGCCAAAAGCGCAGCCCCACCCCACCAAGACCGATGCCAACAGCGCGCAACGAAACACACCGCGCACAGAATCAGCCCGAGAGCAGAAAAGCCGCCCGGCGCAAAACCGCAAGAAGAGCAGACCGCAGCCGGCGCAACCACCCCCCCCCAGCAGCCCGAGGGGCAGCACAAAGCCAGAGCGGAGCGAACCACGCCGCCCCCCCACCGGACAAAGCCAAAGCAGCAAAGCCACGTCCGCCGCCCCCCTCCGCCGCCCGCACCAGGCCCTGACACGCGGCCAGAGCAGCTCCGCCGCCCCGGCCCCCCAACACTTGCCGGCCATAGCCACTCCAAGCCCCCACCCGCCCCGCAGCCCCACCCGCCGCGATTAGCGGGAACAGAGCAGCCCCGCCATGCCTCCAAGAGGGAAAACCCACCCGAATACCCAGCCAGCGCAGCCAGCCCGCCCAGACCGGCCCCCCAACACCACCCCCGCCGGAGCTGCCCGGACCCCCACACACCAGCGGCGCGCCGCCAGCAGGACCCCCACCCAGCAGGCCCGCCCGCCCCCCGAGAAAACAGACATGCCAAACCCCCCCAAAAAAAAATAAATAAAAAATAGCCCCCACTATGCGACAGCGGACACCAGGCACAGACCCGCCCGCAACCGCTCCCCCCCACCGAGGAAGAGAGAAAAAAAAAAAAGAAACAAAAATAAGAAAAACATAAATAAATAAATAGGTAAATTAATTAATTAATTAATTAATTTATAATTACAATTAATATAAATAGGCAAGAGGAGAAGTGCGAGCGGAAAAACCCGAGCCCAGAACAGGACCCATGACCCGCACCCCACCATGCCGTGCAGCTCCCCCCCCCCGAACCGATACCACAGAACCGGCATAGGAAAGAAATACCGCCCAGGAACCAGCATCGTAGCGAAGGCACCGGCACCGAGCCCGAAAATCCCCGAACAACAGCCAGCCCCACCCCGAAGCGGATCCAGTCCCAGGCCCCAGGGATCCGAGGCCCCAAGGGCACCCGATCCCCAGACAGGAGCCCCAGCAAAGCCCCGGCCGGCCGGGGCCAGCGGAGAGGCCCTCAGGAATGAGCCAGCAGTCCCCCTTTCTAAAGTAAAAAGCTACCTCTCAATAACCTGCCTGTAAAGATAGCTTCCTTTCACAAACAAATGATGTTATGCTGGAAAATTAAGTACATGCACAATTGTACTCCCCAACAAACTCCTATCTGGAATAATAGATATGTGCTACACAGAAATAAAGTCTCTGCATTTGGATTGCTGGATGGAAAAGGGCATTTGGTCTGTAAGACATTTTCTAAATGACAATGAAGGTTGGCTTTCCTATGAGGATTTTTGTTTACTGTATGATTTAAACTGCTCCTATGCTCAGTTTAACATTTTCATAATCTCTGATGCGGCAGCAAACGCCCGCTGCATGATATTCCTGAAATTTTTGGTTACAACTTCCGGAATAAACTTCCAGTAGGAGCCCCCCATTTGCAGGTCTACAATGAAGGGCCCTGACAGTGCAGGTCTGCATCCTGACAGTGCAGGTCTGCACCAAGACTCTCTTGCTTCTTGCTGCAAAGCAGCCAAGTTAAACTCAATGATTGATTCATGATGGTATATTTATTTTTCATCCTTAAGGTGACCAGTATGCAGCTGTACAACAAAGTTAAAATCAAACAGACCTGTACAGGAGGAAAATGAAGAAAAATGAGAGGCTGCACTGTTCTGGCAATTAGTAAACATATTTATATGATACTTTGTTGAAGCAGTGTGTTTAACATTGAGTCTATAGAGTATGTCTTTCAGTCTTGCCTTCTCAATACATTTCTGCTATTTAGATGTCCTCTAGCTCTCTTTGCAGCTGTGAGGACGTCTAAGGACGTCACAGCTCTCTGTAGGTGATCTCCCAAATTTTCTGTCAATTTTAGTTCTGGGCTCAGACACAGCCGGCTCAAAAACGTTATTTATTTTCCAGTGAGATCATTCTCTTATTTGTTTGGATGTAAGCTCAGAGGTTTTTCAAGAATGACTTTCAATCAGAAGCTGCTTCAGCACCGTATTAATTCAAGGACTTGCACACCTACACAGCCAGGTTGTTGCACAATTCTCTCACAAAGGATTTTTTTTTATTTTCTCAGTAAAATGATGCAGAATATCTGTTGGATAAAGGAGCAAATACTGTACATGCAAATATATTTAAATTCTTTGTTACAAAGCAACCATTTTACCAATGCTGTGACCATCTTTCAGGTCCATCCCATATGGCTGTTTTTTTATTCATGTTTGCATACCGTGTCAACAGCCTGTTATTTTGTGGGCAGGAAACTAAAAGGTGTATGCACGGATTAATTTCAGATAGAAGTTTTTAGCTCTCTGGCTTTACCGCCAGAAATAATCAAGATTAAGTTAAACTTAACATGATTCATTTTCCTGCTGCACCCACACAGATTCTGCTTCCTTTACAGTATCTCCTGTTCCTACAGTATGGATTGCGGTTCCTCAGTCAGTGCCTGCAGCCTTGATTTTTCTCTGTCCCCCTCCTTGTTCCTCCTGCTCTGAGCTCCTCCCTGAGATGGGTTAAGAAGCCGTTTATATATTAGCAGTGGACACGCAGCTTGAGGAAGAGCAAAGCAACCATTCTTATTACTGATATGATCGTCTCAAATCACCGATTAATTCTGTTGCTAAAGCCCGATGGGAAGAGTTGAAAGAAATAACCAAGGCTAAGCATCATTCTGCAAACTACAGAGGGAAATCTAACTGCGTTGAGCAAAACCAAAACATACAGACTCGGGGTGCAGGATAATTGAGCATCTCTTAAATCAATCATTCAGTCTTTATTTATTGAGTGCTTTAACACAAAGCGACTGCAACACAAAGTGCTTTACATAATAAGATAAAAACTGGAGGCCATGGAAAGCAAACAACAAAACAATCAGCTGAACAAGGCTAAGCGTGGGAAAGAGAGGGCTGTGCTGTTAGCAGAGGACATGTGGAAAACCGTCGGCTGATGATGAGGAGGAGATGCTAAAGGTGAGGAAGGAACACTGATTAAATCACAAATAATAGAAAATATGTGAAATATAAATAATAAAACATACGATGAACAACGTGATTGCTTAGTTTAAAAATCTGCTGTTTCCAGAAATCATTTAACCATCAGTTAAACTGCCTGTAATTAACCAATTATCTCATAACGGTGTCGGCGTTTAATGTTAAGCGTCCGTCCGCATTTAAATTTGTGAAGCTTGACTGCATGAGAGCAATGAGCTGCAGAGACAGGTGAATATAAGGTGATATGCTGCTCGTAATGTGTTTAGAAAAACAACCTGTGATGTAAGAGAGCGATTACTGGGAGGTTTATACCTCTGTCATATTAAAACACCCTGAACATTTAAAACCATAAAGAAAAAACACATTTACAATAAGCAGTAATTCTCTAAGGGACAGTGCTGTAACAAAAGGCTTGTTCCCACTACAGATGTGTTTCTTTTAACTTTTTTAATCTTAGTACATTTAACAGCAGTCATTGACACATACAAAAAGTTTTTTTTCAAATTATGATTTCTTAATTAATGGAATAAATCTATTCAAACTTGCAGAGTCGTGTGGGGGGAAAAAAAGGAAAAGAAAAGAATTACCCTTCTAAATTTAAAGGCATACTACTGTGTGCAACATTTTTCAGTTAATTAATGTGTTCCATAACGTTTTGGATGATTAAATGAGTCCTTTCAGGTCGAACAAAGGTTTTCTTGGCCGCCCTGGTGGTCTGTAGGGTGAAATACCGTACTTGCAATTGCAGGAGCCCTCGGCCCGCACCCACAGGCTCAGAAGTCTCGTGCATCGCGAGAGTCTGTCTTGCTTTACGGCGAGAACTTGGCTAACTACAATCTTTGTTATTTAGACACATGCATAACAAATAATGTATGAAAACATGCTAAATCTTCAAACTCGAAAATTGGAAAAAAATAGTCACTTACCGCAGTAGACATGGTGATTCGTTGCGTTCCCCTGTCGCTAAGCTCAAAACAACTGCGCCTGGCTTGACGGAGACACCAGGAGAACAGCTGAGCATATTTACGACTGTGCACTTTTACTTTCGCCCTCTGGGGGGAGTCTCGCTGGAAAATCAACACTGGTTGCATAGTAATTAATTAATTAATTTCCCACCCTTGGCATCAAGCGTTTTTTTTATATTTTAACTATTATTAGCATCTTTAGGAAACAATTTAGACACGATCTGCTTTGTTTTACTGTTTTAAATCAGCCTGTTTATGGTTATGTCACAGCATATCAGTCTTATTTAGCTACTAGAATCCTTTGTTTTGATTCTTTTCGTTTTGTTTTTTGTAGCTGTTTAGAAGTGGATTTGCTTTGGATCATTTTCCTGTTGCATATCTACTTAGAAATTTGAACTCTCTTAATCTGGGCGCGACATGTTGATCTGTTGACTGTTTGATCTTTCATTGCATATTTCATGCAATTAGTTATTAAAACTGATTATGTTAAGCATAAAGTTACCTTTTCTAACATATTTATAGATCAATGTTTGTGCTTAATGTTCCTCCTTAACGTCTGCTTCTGCCTTCTTGAAAGCAACACTGAGCCTGGTTCTGCTGGAGGTTTCCTCCTGTTATAAGGGAGTTTTTCCTTTCCACTCTTACTGCATACATGCCCTGTATGAAGGATTGCTGTAGAGTCAATGACTCAATGCAATCGACGGCTGTTGTTGCCACATGCTGATCCAGACCAGCAGGAAGTCAGAACAATCGGATGGTTTTGCTCAGAAAATGTTGAATCAATTTGTATCTTCTGGTTGTATTATCTTAGTAAAGTGCCTTCAGATGACGTGTTGTGAATTGGCACTAAATAAATAAACTCAAATTAACTATTTAACTCTTTGATCTGGCAGGAATAAGGTCATATCTAAAAAAATGTGATGCATTTCATTGAAAATAATAATTTATCAAGAGCGATGTTAACCTGATAATTTTTTATTTTTTTTTATTTTTGTCTTCTACAAATCATCATCCAAACACAGCTTTCTGTGTTTACTCAGAGGGTTTCCCTGAAGAACTGGAGGTATATACGGCATTATACGGATTAATAATGGAAAAATGTTCATAAATCTGTGAAATGCGTTTGTCATAATGATCAGATATTTGTTGAGATGCTTCCAAGAGACTTAGAGGGTTTTGTTTCACCTGTCATTGTTTTTATTTATGTACACTTGAAAGATGTTAATGGAAAAAAACAGTTCTGAGGCTTCTAAGGCAGAGAATAAAGAAGATGGGGACATACTGACCCTCCACGTTCTCCATGTTTGAATAAATAAGCTGAGCAGGATGCGGAGTAAAGGAGCTGAAGTAATTAGCTATTACAGGCAGTGTGGCTTTTTGAGAAGAGCTAAACATTGAAAAAGCCATCAGGGGGACACAGCAGCTTCATCAGAGTCTTTTTCAATTAGGAGTCTATTTTTGGATGAGAGGATGCTCTGATGGATATTCAACCAACTAGGAAAGCAGGTAAGCTGCTTTGTGTTTATCATTTAGAGATTTTCATCCAGACTTCTGTGACATAGAGTTTCTGTGTGGTTTTCTTTTCTCAGGCAGATTCAAGGGAGATGAAAGGTCCTTTCTTTCTGTGATTGGTTCATTGGACCAACAAGACTTACTTATTACCTGGAGCCTTTTTTTAGATCTTATTTTTATCAAAATATAGTAACTTAATTTATTTAATTAGTTTTATATTATTTTTTTTTTTACTTAAACATTCGATGTATCTTTGAATTGAAGGTGTTTTCCTATTGTTGATTACCATCAATAATAGAGTCTTGAGCTATTATATATCTATATATAGCTTTTATATTGAGATAGTATTTCAATTCAGTTTATTTATATTGCGCCAATTCACATGTCATCTCAAGGCACTTTAAAGTTCCCCAGATCATACAGTCAGATTTATTCATAGTTTTCTATCTAAGGAAAACCAGTCGATTGCATCAACTCATTGACTCGAAGGCAATTCCTCACACCAAGCATGCTTGTAGCAACAGTGGAGAGGAAAAACTCCCTTTTAACAGGATGAAACCTCCAGCAGCACATTAATTATGTTTTTGAAAAAAGTCCTTATAATATTAAGTGTGTCTTAGCCCCCCCTTACCCCCCACATGTCTACCACATTGGATCAGTGGATTTGCTACACCTGTTCAGAAAGGTCCAAACAGACAGCAGCAACAAGTTGAAAATAAACAATGCGAAGAGCAATGTTGCCAACTTTGCACTTTTGTCGCTAGAGACTTTTCAGACCCCTCTAGCCCTTTTATTTCAAAAAGTGTTTAGTGCCAAATCTAGCAACTTTTTTCTGCTAGTGGAGACTTTGGCGACCACATATAAAAGCATCGAACTCTGCTCTCCAGAGCACGAGATTCTTTACCCTGCCTCCTGCTCCCCTCTATCTTGCTGTTGTCATGATTCATGCACCTAATACTTTATACAAATGAAAAATGGAGAACAGATAAGCAGATCATGGCTTGTCTACAAAGAAAAGGACTGATAGTTACCTTTGCTGTCACCTTTTTGGAAACACAGGAAGGAACAATCAGCTAAGTGAGCTTAGTGCTTGGAACAAATCTTTCATTCCTTTTGAGACAGCATGAAAAGTCAGTTGAGTACAAAACATAGTGAGGAAAACAACAAGAAAAGGGGCAAGAAGAGAGGGACAAAACATAGAACAAAAACGTATGTGTATTCTATTAAAATTTCTGTATCTACATAATGGGTCTCTTTTATGTGTTGTGTTCTCAATTCGGAGGGCCCCAAATTTCCTAAATCCGCCCCTGACCAGGAGGCCATAGTTCACTGATAGAAATTGATGGACTGCTCCATTTGGGGCTGGGGAAGAGGAGATTAGATATCTTAGTGGTTTGTTGTTGACTGTTGATAGAATGGGCCAAGAGATTGATAGAAATATCATAGGGCTGCTTTGGTTTAGAGATCTGAAGGTGGAGCTTAGACAATTTTATGACCTGAGGTCTGGATCAAGGTGGAAAGAAGATCTGATACAAACAACTGAAATGATTTTCCTCTGTAAGGGCGGTTAACCACAGTAAAACTTGTTGCTGATTCTGTCTGTTCTACATTACATCCATATTTTCCATGTAACCTTCCAACATGGCTGTGTTCTCATGTGCTGACTGAACATGGACCTGAGCTTCCAAACAAGTGTTTCCCTGATTGTTATAAGAGAACTTCTGTCACAGACTGGGACACCCTGAATATTTTTGAAAGGATCAACATGGAAAGAGATGGAGGTGGGAGAGAAATAGCAGCACGTCTGCTCTCATATCACAGTGAATAAGTTGAGTGTGAGTTCACAGATGGGTTTTAGCAGGAACACACTCTTTCTAGTAGAGCTGCTCTGTGCAGGATGCAGCTCATGCATATATTCCTGCAGGATTGCAAAAGTGTGGAATACTAGCCGCAAGATATTATGCAGATGTTTCTACTTCTACTCACTCAAAGAATTTGGACATAGAACTTTCAGTCTGGATCCATACCAACTTGTTTAGAGGTTATACCTGAGGGATCAAACTCAGCAATTTAATCCCCTGGAGACCAATCTGTTTCTCCTTCATGTAGAACAAGGGGGCAACCTCAACTTTAGCCACTGTACCATGTGAAAATATACTCACCATTATTTTGGTCAGCATTTAAAACAAGTTGATTTGAAAAGATTTTCCTGAAATTACCAAACCAATAGGTTTATATTCATTTTAAAAACCACTAAGAACATAAAAAAAAAAATTCCCTTATGACATTTCAGTTTTAGAAAAGTTTTCAGTTAACATGCTTCGTGAAATGAACCCCAGAAATAAAAAATACTTTTATTTAGAGCCAAAACTGACAATGAGGGATACAATTTATAAATTGAAAACTAGTTTCTTGTTGTTGTTATTGCATATTAGTGCATTTCTTTTTTTTATGTTATAGTTTTGCAGAATAACAGTGACTGTAACAGTTCCAAGAAAAAGAACATTCTTTCGAATTACAATTCATGAATTGTAACTGGGGATGCTCAGTGAGCAGTGCGTAGTACTGCCCTCCTTGCAGCGAGAATGTTCCGAGTTCGATTCCTGGCCCAGGAGTTTGCATGTTCTCCCTGAGCATAAGTTGGTTCTCTCCGGGGACTTTGGCTTGCTCCCACAATCCAAAATGTGTGAGTGTGTGGGTGTGTGAATGGTTGTTTGTCCTGTTTGTCTCTGTGGTGCCCTGCGATCAGGTGGCGACTTGTCCACGGTATACCCCGCCTCTTGCCTGTATACAGCTGGAGATGGGCACCAGCACCGCTACCGACCCCGCTTTGGATAAGCGTGACATTTAAAACATAGTAAAGTGATTGACGATCATGTGTCATGAAATTGGAACAGATGGACCCAATATTCAAGGAGAGACAGTCAGTAGGAAAGTTCAAAACGTTTATTAATTAATAAAACAAAAACTAAAGAGGAGCTGTGGCTCGCGGACACTGCAGGCAGGGGGGCGGGGCACCGCACAATCTCAGACACCCTGGTTTAACAGTCCAGACCAAGAATGTCCCCAGTGCTGCAGTCACTGGGGTCATGCTGGAAGCCGATCCTGGTGAGGGATCCAGAATAGACAGGAAAAGACAGAATAGGCAGGATCTAGATCAGGCAGGAACAGGAACAGGTGGCAGGTTCCAGACTTCCAGGCATCCACAGGCTTCCAGAAAGGTTCAGAGTCTGACTGGGACCAGAAGCATGACCAGGTGGTCACGCACAGGAGCAGACAGGATCAGGTGCAGACAGGCAGGCTCAGTGGAAGAGGGTAGCCGAGACAGGACGTGGAACCGGAACTTGAAGCAGGACTTTAAACTGGTCTCCTCCCTGGAGCCAGGCTTACTGGATAAAAACTGAACCTCCCCACATATTGAGCCAAAAACCCAGAGGACTCCGCAGGGGAGGAACAGTGGACGATCAGGAGACGAGACGAACACAAAAACCCTCTTTTCACCGGCCTGCTAGGATCCAGGACACGAACCAAGGAACAAAACTAACAGACAAGCTAATAGAAAGACAGGCAATGATCTGGCACTGAATGCTCAGGCTGAACTGAATATAAACTAGAGGAAACAGGTGAGGGCAATAAATTATAATTGAGGCAGGGAGGGAAAAACGACAGGTGAAAGGAATGACTAATTAAGGTAGAGCAAACAGGCCAGATCATGACATCATGATGTTGTGTTTTGTCTCTTAAATAGTCCCAAACTGCAGATGCTTTTACAAAAACAGACGCTGTAACAAAAAACTGTTTAGAAAATAGTGTTACTCATGAGATGATATTTAGCTGCTGCCTTCAATTGGCAGGAAATGTGGAGATGGAATAGCAAATGTTCAAGGGTTGGGTCATGCAAAACAAACATGAATATATCTGTCAATATCACAGAGATATTAAAGATATTTAGTGGCTTTACATATAAACTTTGTAGCACACATCTGTTCTCGTCATTAACTGCTTTAGATGGCTAACCTCAGGTTTTTAGCCTCTTCCACCCTCCTGAGCTCTACTCTATTAGTATTTGTTAAATATATTACAAACTCTTGTATTCTTTGTCTTATTCCTGTATTTGCTCCATTTAGTCTTAATTATCACACTGCTTTAAATATGAATCTTAATGGGCTGAAGCTGAATTTAAATAAAGTGATTTAGTGTAGATTAATGCCATCAAGGCAATGCATCATCAGTCTAATATGATGAAGAACTTAGAGATAAATAATCACCTTATCTGTTAGTTGAATTAGTAGGTGTGTCACAACAATAATTAGAAGGTCTGCTGTAATAGTCATTGATTTCCAGTGTGAATAAAGGGCGCAGTGATGGAAAACCCTGTCAAGCATCTTCATTAATATAAGGTCAGATGGCAAAACCTAAAGGTCCTGAAATAGTTCTTGGCCTCACCCATAGGAAAAATGTGTCGCTCATCTGTTGTTCAATCTCATCTCATAAGATCATTTTGAGCATCTCACATTTGCTTCATTATGTAATCATTTATTTCTGAATTACTTCTCGTAAGGGCTCCTCAGGAGATAGAGAAAAGCTAATAGGGACAAAACATCAAAAGACATTAAAAGACTTAGTTGAGAAAACCATTTGAGAAATACTCGAAGAGAAATAAACAGATATCTCATAAAAGTATGGCTCTGTTTTTAATCCTTTTCTAATTATCTGGAAGGAGAATTAAAGAAATGAACATGAAATGAATCTGAGGATTTTTTTTGCAGTAGCATTTTTTTATTATCTTGACAAGAATTTGGGCTGAGTAAAACACCTTCCCCACTGGCCGAAAAACTCTGGAACAATTGGCTTTCAGTGGCAGAGGGAACAACTCTCTGAGCCACGTCTGCCTGGTTCAAATGACTCACCAAGAGACCAGGGTTAAAATCAGCTTCAAACAGCTCAGCTGCGATCAGCATACTGTGGTAACATCAGACCCAGGGTGACCGGCTAATTTACGTGATACCAATAAGCACGACGTACGGACGTCAATACACGGTGGCAGTCGTGTCTGATCTTACACGCTGAAACAATTCTGCTTGCATTCGACAAACATGGCGCAGCGCTGGTAAAAAGGATTCTGAGATAAAAAAGAGGGAAATAAAGCACACTTACTACGCCCTGGCTTCCTTCCATGTTGCTCTCCATTTTTTACTTCCCTGATTTCTTTCACACTAGTGACATCATCAGCGCTAAGCCAGCATTATGGTGTGAGGCCAGGCAGCTTGCCATTTGGAGGACAGACCTGTCATGGTGGGTTTAAGGTTCTTAGCCCACATGCAGAACACAACGGAGGCTGGGTAAAAGTTTAACAGAGTTTATTGAAGGTTTCAGAAACACAAGATAATGTACAGGATCTGGAACTGGTCCGGGCTGGTTCACTGAAGTCTGCAGAGATGATAGTTTGATTAGCAGAGCAGGCAGATGAGTAATGAGTCCTTAGATAATTCAGATTCTACCTTGACTGGTTCCGGGCTTCTCTTTGAGAGAGAGGGAACCATTGGGTCCAGAGACTGTTGGTTCAGCAGAGTACACGAGCAGCTGCAGCGTCTAGCTTCTGGCTTAGAATGGCAGACCTTGATCAGAGTTTCCAGCTCTTCACTTGAGAGCAGCAGGGGAATCCACATAGGAATCTTCAGGTTTGGCTCACCAGGGCAGATTGGCAGGTTAAGCTCACCCAGAGCTTCAGGCTAGAGACAGGTTTCCTGTGAGGCAAAAACAGAGGAGAATTAGAATCTGATCTCTCACTTGAGACAACTAGATTCTTTTAGTTATAGAGGCTCAGGTTGCTAACCAAACTAAGGTCAACTCTGCGGCGTCGAAGGAAGGTCTGGCAGCTGGTTATAAAGGGGAGGTCTCCTGGTGAGTAGATGCGTCTCAGGTGTGCTGGAAGGCTCCAGCTCCAGGAGACCCACAGTGCACTCTGCTGGAGAAAGGTGGTACAGCTCCAGATCCCAACAAGACCAAGCTTTTTTGCCAATGGGAAAGGGAGTCTAATGCCGAATGGTAACTGGCTGAAAACCCCACGTTAACCCACTAATTTCAGTTGAAACAAGGTCAGAAAGGAACTAACAGAGGTTGACAAGCCATTATGTCAACCTGCAATAGCCATACCAAGGACTAAGGTCTCTGTACGGTCTCATATCTTAACCACTGCACTACCACAGACATTTCTGAGACAGTGCTTCCAAGTGAAGATATCAAATTGAGACATGTTTAAAATAATGTCTCAATTTGATGCCTCAATATGTCTCATTTTCCTAATTGCTCAGATGAGAAAAAAACAAAGAGGCTCTCTGTGGGACCTGTTTCTCGGGAGAGAGATTTGTAAAGAATGAGAAATCCCCTTTGGTCTGGATTGGTGCTCAGTCATATCTAAGATATTTAAATGGGTCATAAAGAAGACTTCATCTTGAATTTTGCTTTGCTATGGGCATCATCCTGCAGCTTTGACCACCTCAACTTCAAATGTTCCTCCTCATTCCCCTGCAAATGCATGCAGCTGATTTCTTTTATAAATCTCTCTTTCTCTATCAGCGTGTCTCATAAACAAATGCAGAATATTTCATACTGTTCTAACAATGAAACATGGCTGTGTAATTTATTATCTGTCTTTATCCATTACTTTACTTGCAGCAGTGCATTTCCCAACTTCAGTCACTGTTTTGCTGCCTAAAACTGGGTTGAATAATTTGCAGCTGTGGGTAACACTGGACATCTGCCAGCGTTGATTTTTTTTTTTTTTTTTTTTAACCCCCATACTCTTCAGAGAAATCATCCGGGTCTTGATATGGGGACACACAGCACAGCATGTTCACTGACAACAACCCCGAGCCTCATCTCACTCACATTTTGGCCGCTCACCCTCTGCTACTACTCCTCTGTCTCATGATGAGACTATTATTAGATCAGATGATTACTGGTTATCAATTCTGCACAAGCAGTTCACCATCAGTGTGCAACTGTTCTTGTGTGTGTGTGTTGTTCTGTTGGAACGGCCGCAGCGTTTGGACTCTCTCCAGCTGTCCACCAGAGAAAAGCCCCTGATTGCAGCATGATTGGCCAATTACTGCGCTTTTATCAGAGCAGATAGACCCCCCTCCTCAGTGTGCACATAGAGACAGCAGCAAGAAAAGTGAGAAAGTTAGACTTTTTCTGCTGTTTTGCAATTGAGATTAATAAAGCCATGCATAATGTGTTTTCACTGTCTTACTTTACAGTAAGCTAAAAACACCCTAAAGGTCTCTACTGGAACAGGGTTGAATCTTGGACACCTTCACCATTTCTTGCAAAAGACGGTGCAACCCAGCCACAGTGTTACCACTAAAGGCATCACAGGAGCACTTGGCTCTTTTTTCACAACATAAAGACATTTCATTCATATAATAGAAGTATCTGCACCTTCCCCAACAGTTTCAGCTGCTGTGAAGGAGGCAGCAACCTCAGGACATAGTGGATGTACCCCCACCTCCCTCATCATCTAAAATACCTGCCTTTCATTGTGAGCTAAGCACACCCAGGCTCTGAAGAATGAGATTGCTTCAATCTTCTTTGTAACTCCATCTCTAAATACAATATCTGAACTTATTTGGCAGCCTAAAAAATACCACATTATGATGCACCACCTGCTAGTACCATGTTTGCCCCGTTTTGGCATCAGAACTTTAGTTGGTCACACAAATGTAAAATGTGTGTGTAACATTTTAAAGTGCTTGCAGCACTCTGTAGTCATACAGTGGGGGACCTGGTCAACAATAACACATGTAAAGTGTGGAGTTAAAATAATAGAATCTCATACATAATCCCTTTATTGTCCCAAAATTGGGAAATTCTGGTTCTTACAACAGCAAAAAGATTAGAGTAGAAAAATGAAGAATTAAAAGATTAACAAAATACTGTACTGTTAAGTGCACCTGGAGAATAAATAACCAATATACAGCTATGGACATTTTTACAGTAATGAAAATAGCAGCAACATCAGATGTGCAAAATGACAGCAGCATGTTATTTGACTAAGAAAGAAATTGTGCAAAATCAGCATGAATGTAACAACTTGTTTAAGATGTTGGGAACAGTGACGGTTATAAAGTCGTCCAGCTGCTGGAAGCAGCAGTAATAGGGGAGCCAGATTAAACTGAAACAAACAAATAGTCTGAACCGTTGACATGTTCATAGAGCATATATTATAGTTACTGTTGCCCTTCTATCATCTTGAGCCACCTAACATCTTAATTTGTTGTGACTTGCAACTAAATATGAGGAAGCGAGACCGTTACTTTCATTTGGTTCAACTTTAGTGGAAAACGGTGAGAAAAAAAGAAGGAAAACATACAGTGTTTGCCAGTCAGTTCGGCTCAACAATACTACCCTTTTCACGTGAAGGTTATTTTTTTTTTTCTTCTACTTCCTGCTCATAGAGCATCTTGGGTAAGAGTCCACCTCAATGCAACTCAAAATAAATGCAGTCTCAAATTTACCCACATTTAACACATGAAGTGTGTTATCAACATTAATGTTAACTTATAGTTTTTAACTGAGTAACTTATCATTCATTTGATATGAATGAAGTCCTCAACAAATAAAGTCACAACATAATTATTCCATTCTGATGTACATTTCTTTACTTCAACAGCTACCTGAAGCCATTAAATTGCTGTCATATGTTTGATTGATTCAATACTTGTACATATAATAAGCAGTTGACCAGGTGTCTCAATGAAGCGGTGACTGTTTGCATGTATCTTGGAAAAACCTCACAGCAGCAGCAAAACAAGCCTTGGAGTTGGGCAGATATCCTTCATCAGACATTGCTCAGCATAGAGCAATTAGCGTCTATTTGAAAGGGTAAAATGAATTTTATTGGAGATACTTGCTGTGACCCTTTCGTTAAAGCTAACACAGTGGTTTGTTATGATGTCCAAAGCAACTTTGGTATCAGAAGCAATAGCATATATGAAGGGCTGAGGCTGCGGCATGGATCTGATGAGGTCGTATCTTTGGTATGTGTGATTGTTGGGTTTTCTTGATTGACTGATTTAAGTTAATGTAAAGACCCACCCCCAAAACCACAACACCACCTACTCCACTTATTAACAATGCTTGGTCCTCTTCTTATCTATGTAGCCCAGTATCCAGGTGTTCTGCCCAGGAGGCCCTGCGATATTGTTCCAAAGCCTGATTGATTTTTAGTCTCTTCCGTGACAGAGATTACATACAAAAATATGCATTAAATACAAAAGCTTAAAATTTTATTTGTGTATTTGATATATAGGCATCATTTAGGATCTAGTAAACATGTGACATCAACCCTACACTACAGATTCGGCTGATGATAGAGCAGTAAAATAAATCTAAGAAGCCACAAAAGCGGTAGTTTCTAAAAATGAAGCAGATTAAAACATGAAATACAGATAAAAAGTGGATTTTAACAGGAGGGAAAAAAATGTAGATGGTAGTTAAAGGAGGTCACTGACTCTGTCGACCGATTACTGCAGGCAGCTTGTTCCAGAGCTTCAGGGCATTTACTGAATCTGCTTTGTCCTCTTTAGCTTCCAACAAATGAAGAATACTTCTCTGTTTTTGACTCAGAGCTGCAGCAGTTTTATTTTGAGATTCAGCTTCTTGAGACTGTCGCATGTCTAAAGCCAACGCTACATTTCAATTACATATTATACTTCAGGTGCTTTTAAGCCAAGGGGAACTATTAAAAAAACAAAAACAAAAAACAAAACAAAAAAACATCCCAAATACCTTTTGCCCTACTCTACTTGCACTGTAAGAGCCATAAGTTTATTCAAGGCCTTTCAAAGTAAAAGCGAAATAAAGAAAAAGCAAGTACTGCATACTGGAAATCTTTTGCGTTCCTATGTTCATTTCCTGAATCATGAAAGAAATATGTTTGTCTATTCATGTGTTTAATAATTTGTACAAATAATCTCTTTCCAGTTCAACTGGATAATGTAAAAAACACAAGAAATTGCCAGAATTACAAAATAATTTTTATAAAGACATGTCCTATGTATGTTTGCAACTATTATATGTCTATTTCTTTTAGTATTGTTTGTGCAATGTTCTTCCCTTTGCATTTTGACCAAATACATGAGGTTTACCATTGGAGGGTGTTTGATTTCAATTAACTAAGTTTTATGTTCTCACAGTAAATTAATGAATAACCAAAATAGCCAATAACTTCTGTTTTTTTCCCCCCTCAACACTTGAGAAAACAGTAGACACTAAATAAACATTTTAATGTCCATTAATTTTATTTTTACGGAAGCGTTTTTGTTGTAGAAGCAGCAAATTTCACAGCATGACGTGCAGCGTTTAACTTTTGACGAAGTGCACGCGGGAGTCCCAATTGAAACATGCATCAGACAGATTATGTAATAAGTAAAAGAAAATCATCCAAAAATTATATGATAAAACACGGTTCTCTTGGTCTCTTTAGTGGAGAAAAGTAGGGAATAGGAACATTTAAGTGAAAAAATATGTCTGCTTCCTCTAATAAAATCAGGCAGCACATATTTGCTATGTGCTATTCCTGAAGGCTTTGAATAAAACATCCAGAATAAACTTCAGGTCCGGACAGTGCAGGAGTTACTATTGTGCAGGTCTGCAACAAAGGGTCCTAACAGAGCAGGTCTGCAGCCAGACCCCTCTCTTTGATCCATTACTATTCTAATTTATTTTCAACTGCAGATGTAGGTGTAGATCTGTGTTCAGTACGGTTTAAGTCCAGATTAATGCATATGCGATAGAACATCACGTCTTCATTATGTATATTTGTTCAGAATTATTTCCTTTTATTCACTCAAGGAAAAAGAAGTACTAACATTTAGATCATTTCCTTGTCTGTAAGAGGTTTTTTCAATTAAAAGAATGTCTAATCCGTTATTAGGGAGGCTGGAAAAGGAATCGCTGTAAGAAATGGAACATTGGATAAAATGTAGAACTAATAATACGCTCTAAATAACATAAACTATGGCCGTAATTCATATTTTTGCAATTAATGTTTCAACAAAATAAACTTACTGGCTAAGATGCAAAAAGAATATGTATTGGTATGGAAGTAAATCTGTGTCGCTGGGGTTTGAATTAAAAATGCCACTGAAATTTTTATGTTGTTTTTTTGTACTTACTGTTTCAGTGTTAAAATATATTCAGAACACATTTTTGACCTAAAAAAATAATTATTGTCATTATTTCTACACAGTTGAAATTTCATGTTGTTTTCTTTTCAAGCTAAAAATTCACATTACTATTTCAAAGTGATTACATTTTCAATACTTATTTTTCTGTTTAATTTTTCAGTGTTAAAAAAATCTGCATATAAAAAAAAGTCAGCCTTTCAAAATTCAAACTCAATATTTTCAGCCTCCTGAGATTCAACTGGCTCTATTTCACTGTCTTAAATTCGGTGTCTAAATTCAGTGTAAAAAGGGAAGGGTTACTTCAGGTCACAGACATTAGCAACGGATTGTGGCGTCCAACACCCAGCCAATCCCGTTACGTTTTCTTAGTCACGTGACTAAGAAAACGTGCATTTTTAATTCAAATCCCAGTGACACAGATTTACTTCCATATATTGGTAGTGATATCCATTTACATGACATAAAAATGCAATGTCTGGAAACTCAACACCTTTCGAGCTTTAGTTGGTGGGTCAGTGGATACATTTTTGTAAAGCACTGTTGCAGAGGAGACTTTAGGGCCACCATGTAGCAATGCTAACACAAGCTCAAAGTCGGAAATTAATTTGGACCTCAGATTAAGACCTCATGTCTGCAGTTTTTACATGGATTTTAGATGCAGGCTCAAATTTTAAACTGTGGCATCATCTGAGCAGATGACATTCTTTACATGTTTGCTGTCTCCTGTGTTGTTTTACCCAACTGAACCTTTTTGCATTAGAATTTACTTCAGAAGTCGTCCAAACATGGGGGCATTCCATATGTGGGTGATGTTGTTTCGATTTTCGGGTTTTTTGTTAAGGTTTTGCTGGTAAGCAGAGATTTTACATTACCAACACTGACATATCAGTTGCACAGCAATTCGTCTTGTAACGCTGTTTCTGTTTATCACTGGCTACAGAAAATAAATATAAAACTTATGTTGCAGATTCTTTGAGTTGGCTTCATTTCTTTTTCTTGTCAACCTGTCAGATAACGTTCAGCCAGCAGACACAGGGGCTTATTTTCTGTGACAGCTTGTAGTGGGTTTGGAGGGCAAGGAGGAGAAGTGGAGTGCTTATGCCATGCCCTTGACATTTCCTCACTTCTCATTTCAGCACAGTAATGGAATCAAACCTCTTATTATTGAACCGTTTTACCTACAGTCCCTCGCTAAATCTGGTTCTTTCAACCTTAGAGATCTCTGGTCCGAATTCAAGGACGATTTCTGAGCATAACCAACACTGCTCCTCTCCTCTCCCAGCCTAAATCCGCTGACTTGCTCATTCCTGTGGAAACAGGCTGCATGATGATGCACATTAATGACCCACAGAGAAGCAAGATTTCACTCCGTTGTGTGACCATGACTGGTGAAACATTTGATCAGAAGCAAAGAAGAAGAAGAACAAGTGTCGGTGTTTAGGAGGAATGATGAAGGGAGAGATAGGACTGAGAAAGAAGAAAGGAAAACATGCAATATGTCAAAATGTGAAAATTAGCTATGAGACTGATAATGCAAATGGCTTCGCACTTGAAGGGATAGAATAGAATGATTCTATAGGGTATTTGGTGCTGGTCCTTAAGGTGTTTGAATAGGGTGTGTAACATTGGTTGGACTGAAAATGGCATATTTGCTGTTCTATGAACCCCAATGCAAGCCTGGTTAAAAGAATTAAACAACAGGTTTTCTTCCTTTTATGGTATGCTCATGAATATTTAGATGAGCTGTGCGCTGATTGGTTGTTTTACAACGAGCAAAGCTGCTATGCAAAGACGTATCATCACAACAAGAACTCACTCACTGAAACATCGAGATTGTTGATATGGTAGCGTGACCAGACGTCATCTTTTTCCCGGACATGTCCTACTTTTTATACCTAAAAATATGTCCGGGGCGAATTTCAAAATGGTCCGGGATTTTGGTCGACTACAGTGCAACCACCATAATCTGTATGTCAATTTAGGGGCGTGAGAAAAGTACAGGCCAGAACCAGATAAGGCAACGTCCCCTAATTGACGTCAACTCGGGGTTTCGTTTGAATTTGCCCGTTTTATGGTGGAAGTTTAGAATTGAGAGATTTGCAGAGAAAGGAGGTGTCAATGCTGTTTGAACTTCTGTTCAAGTCCATTTCACCCACTGAACTATCGGTATTCATCTATGACAATGCAACCTCGGTTTTGGATTTTCTATGACCCCTTTAATTATAAAAAGTGGTTCCATTATTAAAAGTGTTAAGTCACTGAGGGCTGTTTACAGGATATGGTGGAGAACAGCTTACTTTGCAATATGCAGATACCTGGTCCTTAAAGCTTATTTCATACATTGCAAGTACCAAGAGTTTTGTTTCTTGCAGTGGTAGAAACAGGAAAAAAAAAGTTTTGTCTCTAGGTATTAGTATATCATGAGATACTCTGCTGCCAAACTCCTAAAAACTCCCATCCCCTGCTTAAGTTACAGAACAAAACACAATGGCAGGAGGAGGAAAAAACATGTTTTATTTCTGCAAAGACAGATTTTAAATATATTTTATACAATCCTCTGTATCTTTTCTACACCTGAAAAGGGGCATTTTCAACCAAAGAATGAAAATCTTTCAAACTTTTCCTACTCAACGACTCCCATCCAAATGTCATAATTTTTTTCTTAAATCTGGGAGTGAGTTGTTTCTCGCTTCTCTTGGAGTATGTAGCAGCATTAATGTACTGCATGATGAATTCATCAAACTTTTACAGAGACTAAAAGCTTGAGACGCAGTTATTGGTCTGGAAGCACCTTAAATGGCATGTTTAAATGTATTATCTCTTTATTATGGTGAGTTTATGATTACTGTAGGTAGGCTGCAAAGACTGCATACGCCAGCTAAAGGATTTTACCATTCCATGGATTATCTGAGCCTCTGCTTTTACAGAAACTTCATCAATATTTCAGTTGATAATAACTGATTGTTAACATTATATTTTTGACATTATAAATTATTTTTAAAATTAGTTTTTGATCTACCACAGTGATGCTCATAATAGTAGTAGCAGTTGTTGTTGCTGTTTCTCAAAAGGTGGGTTATTGTATGCATGTGTATGCATGTACCTGTTATTTAACCAGAGAAATAAGTTATTGAAATGAAACCCTCTTTTTCAAGTGTGACCTGGCCGAGAAAGCAGCATAAAACTTACAAAAAAAGATGAATAAGCCGGGGGCACGGTGGTGGTGCAGGGGTGCACTTTGAGCCTTAACGCAGCCATCATAGGTTTGAGGCCTATTTTCAAAAATAACAAAAACTAGTAAAGAGAGCAGACCTCTGCCAAGCATGAATTTTTACTCTATATTGTGACATACACCAATAGCGGAAAAACTTGTACATGATCTGGATCTTTACCAAATTATAATTAATTGTTCCTTGGCATGAGGTGCACCTGTGGTAACAATTTCCTTAAAATCCATTCATAATTTCTAATGTAAGGTACAGATGTGTGTCTGCAGCCTTTGGTGTCTGTTCTGTTCTCATCATTATTCGCTCTGCACTCTGCTTTCATCTATGATCACCCGAGGGAGATTTAGAACAAGGCATGGCTCCATTTTCTTGTGTTTTTGTATTTTTTGTCTTAAATATAATATTTGAAAAGTCCAACACTTAAGCTGTCAGTAGTCACTGTTGCCACCCTCTGTTTAGGGGGGGGGGGAACTGCTTGTTCTGTAAAAAAAATGTCAAATAATCTCTGAAAAGTTCAGCAAAGCTTTTGACAGTGTAAATAAAGTTAGCTAGAACCTAAAAAAAACAAACAATAAACCAGCAGGATTTCAGAAATTAACGTTGGGAAAATTAAGAGATTAAATGTTTTTGCCATTTAAAATGTATTTTAATTGTCTGAAAGTAACAAGAGATAATAACTTTGAACTCATCTGTTTGTCATTCCTGTTAGTCAGAGTAGGAAAATTTCAAAAGCCTTTTTACCCATTGCAGTTGTGATCTATTGGACCTGCATCAAAATTATTTCCCAAGACTGCAGGCCATATTGGTTAAAAGTTCAAGTTTAGTGGCCGGCTAGCTCAAGTGGTAAGTCACCCCTCCTGTAAACTGGAAGGCTTGGCTCGTATTCCAGCTTTGAGGGAACGAGCTGCCAGTGTGGGTACTTAGGCAAGACCCTTCCGCTAATCCCTTCTTTGGGGAGTGGCGGCATAGTTGTAGGGGCATTGCACCACGAATCCTGTGGTTCTGAGTTCAAGCCCCACTCCCATGGACTACCACTCTGCATTCCTGAGCAAGACCCTTAACCCCCACACTGCTCCCATTGCACCGCACAATGGCAGCCTACTGCTCCCCAAGGGAATGGTTAAATGCAAAGAGTGAATTTCATTGCTCTGTATTTGTGACATTGTAATGAGAATAAAAAGGGCTGGAAAATGCTGGAACGCAGGAAAACAGACAAGCATAATTATGCATAGTAGGAATTGCACAATATTACATTAAAAGATAAAAAAACCGGGCATAGAGGCAGCCTGGGATCAGTCAAAGATGTAATTTTTGCCAGAGCACACCAAGGCTGAAACAATTAATTGGATTAATCGTGAATAATCGATTATTGAAATAATCAACTAATTTAGTAATCGATTACTCATTAACTGGAGTGTAGAGACTCTAAAACATGCCTTTAGTTGACAGAGCAACTCACCTTTTACCCGAATTGTAAAAGAAATATGTAAACATTTTGCATTTAAGATAAACAATCTTTTTCACCTGTCAATATACTCCATCTATAACTCATCAAGTCAAAGTTTCAGCTTCACCTGGTTTAATTTTACAAAAAGTCTTCTTTAAGGAACTATTTGCCATCCGATCCAAAAATAATCAATAGATTAATCGATTTGCAAAATAAATGTTAGTTGCAGCCCTAGAACATACAAAGAACAGTGACATGTTAGATATTTACAGCTAGTCGTGAAACACACAATGATTTTCCACATCCAATTTTTTTTTAATGCTGGGCTGAGGTGTGAATCAGGGGAAGAATGGTCAAATGAACCAGATGCCCTTTGACTCGGTGAAAGAGACCAATACTGACATGATTTCAGATCAAGACTCTGGCGCAGCCGCTGTACGTACGACAGGAGAACTGAGGTTATTTGAAGGGGTTTTATTGTTCAGACTGGAAGCAGTGAAAACAGGAAAATCCAGAGCGGTGTCTCACTGCAAAACAGGTTAGGTGATCAGTATGAGTTCCAGCTGATGTAGAGATGAACAGTGAGGCCAGACTTACTTCTCTGGGCTAGGAAGCAGGTTGAGGGGGAGCAACAGTGTCCACAGAGAGGGGGGAATGAAGACCTTGGAGTTACCAGGTTCTTAAGGCGTTGGAGGGTGGACAGACAGGTGAGCTCGGCTTCTGTGGATCTTGAAGGTCAGCTCTTGGGGAGGAGTGGAAAGCACCGCTGAGGGAGGAAACAGGAGCCAGCTTTCAGCAGGAGGAGAACTAAAGAAAAACAGAGACAAGACTGGTAAGTCAGACTATCAGAACTAGTTCACTTAACTTGGGAGTCTTGAAGAGGGACCCAGTTACCACTGGAATAGGTAACCATCTGTCGTCTGGCTCAGGGAATCCACTCCTCTAAATACTGCCTGCTTGATTGTGGCTGATGAGTAACAGCTGGGAGCCTCACCTGTCTGGCACACCCTGAAAATGAAGGGGAGAAAACAGAAACAAAAAACTCCAAACCAAATCAGCTCTGTGAACACAACAAATACATCCTCACCTATTGAAGAAAGACTTTTAATTAAAAACAAAATAATAATAAAGCAAGGTTATGGTTTTGCTTAAAAAGCAGATTGCCAATATAAGTTTTAAAGAATAGAATCTCACAATCAATAAACCTACATATTTGTAATACTTGATAACTTTGAGACTTGGAAGCATCTTACCATTTGAAAAAAGTTATAACCATTTATATGTCTTTCTTCGAAACAAGCTGTATCCCATCCAGAATGGATTTATCAGTGTGAGAAGTAGAATTCAGATGTCTTAATGATTGTGAAAAGGAATACATAACTATATCAACATAAAGATGATATTTAATGACAGGCAATTCATCACTCAGGTAGTTAATTTTCTTAGTTTTTTTTTTTTTATCTTTTTTTTATGTATTGATCTAAGATTGGAGAAATGTACAGTACCTCTGCCTTTAACCCAGCCCGTTGGGGAGCAGTGGGCTGCCATTGGTCTTGCTCAGGGACCCAGAGTGGCAGTCTGTGGGAGTGGGGCTCAAACTCAGAACCTCAGAATTCCAAGCTCTATGCCCTAACCACTAGGCCTCCACTCCCTAAGAATACAGTGTGAACAACAAAGACCCTAGTAAGGAGCATCCCCTTAAAACAGGAAGGAGGGAGGAGAAAAACTCAGCAGTTTCAACAGAAAATTTATAGTAAAGTCATCTTGTGAATTTTTAAGAGCGTTAAGCCTTAATCACATAAACAAATAAAATAAAGATCTGAAGTATATCCCTGTGTTTAAAGAATAATCTATATCAATATAGGAATCAGATGACACAGATTAATTAATTGTTTTGAAGCGTTTGACAGCATGAAGATCATCCCAAAAATAATTATTCAGTCTTTTGTGAAAATTGTATAAATAAATAAGAAGTTGACACCATAATTTCATACTCTTCACAGAAGGAACAGAACTTATGTCTGTGTGGAGCTCTGTGAATATAAGGCTCCAACGATGGAGCTAAACAACCTGTGATTAACAGCATGACATTATTTTAAAAAGAAATTTAGCTTAATCCAGATTCGGCTGTTTTCCTCGCTTTGGAAATGTATGCATGCATAAGATTCTGCTCTATATTCAGTGAATGCATAATTTTCTATGCGTGGGTATGTAATTTGAGCCTGGTAAGCAATACGAGGCACCAGTAACAATGAAATATACAATAGGTACAGAGAATGACATAAATCTGACTCACTGGGTACATTTTAGATTAGATTTGCATGTTTTACCTTTTGCTTGCTCCTTGCTTGTTTTGTCTCTGTGTTCCTTAGCCTCATACCCCACCCCTTTTCATAAAACACACTTGTAGAAGCATGCTATGTCATTCATAGCGCTTGGATTCCTCCAGCCCTCCTCCCACTGTTATTTCCTGTCTCTATGGGGAGCTGAGGGTGGGCTAATGAGGCAGATAGGCCAGATGATGCTCCTCTTGGTGAAGAACATCCAAAGTTCCTTAAGCCCATGTTAAACTGCGCTAGAAAAGGGGGGGAAAGTTTGGAAAAGCTGCATTGAAATCTGGTTGAACTCCTGAGGTTTAAGGTCATGAACTAAGAAAAGAACAATGTGGGTTTTTTTTCTCTGTATAACCAACAATTTAACAACAAAATAAACCTGATTTAGAAATTAAATCCTTTTGAAAAACAGTCACATTCAATGTGGTGGTGATTCTTCTGGGAGCAGTAAAGGTTTAATCACATTAGTTCCGTTATGTGAAACACAAAGTCCATTGGTGCAGAGCAACTTCTGCTTTACAAATTTGAATAAAACCCACTGTTGTGTTAAAAAAACAAAAAACATCCAACGTTACCAACTCTAGATCAAGATCAATCACTGCTATGTCCACCACGCAGGAATATAGACGAGTAATATTCCTGCATGGTGAATTATTTACTAGTACTGTAGGATTAGTAGAGTAATAGAAAATCAAAAGAGTTTACAGACATATGTACGCAGGAATTCAGTCATTAGCTTAAAGGGACATCTTCAAAATAATATTATCATGGATTTCAGTCAGATAGGGCCTATAGATGCTGTGATCAAAAAGTTGCCTTTGGGATGAAGGCAGAAGATGATCTGCCGGCAGGTTATGGAACAACTCTGTGTAAAATGAGTCGATCCAGAAGTTTAGAGGAAAAGCAGATTTTGATAAGAAATTCAAGGGAAATTAATAAATTACAAGTTTGGAAAACCAACAACCAGCAGACCGTCATTTAATACAATAAAGTTCAATGAAGACCAGAATTTGGGTTTAGTCTGATCGGTGCAGGTTTTTCTAAAGTAGTTCGCAGGAGATTGTAAAACCAGATCAGCCATAATGCAAACAGCTTCCATGATGTCCCTTTGGAGTAAACCGTGTTTGCTGTCAGGAAAACACAGGAACCAAATCAAATAACCCTGGGAAGAATGAAACAATCCTTCACATTATTTACAGTCAGTACGGTTTTACAGGGACGCTGCTTTATTTATTTTTTTTTGCTTTTCTGGGAAGTGAAAAATAAAATAAAAAGAGTTGGAGGATGAGAGACTGTGTGTAAAAAGGAAGTGAGCTCAGGGGACAGAGGAGATGCAGGAAGGAGAGATTTTCTGATGTGTTCTGACATAAACCTAATATAAAAAGCACACAAACACCCCCATCCCCCCAACACACAAACTTGTTTTACTATATTTGTGGGTCCTCTCCATTGACTTCCATTTCTTTCTGCAGCCTAAACCCAAACCATTAAGGGTTCATACCGTACCCCAACCTACACTCTATTCACACCCTAGTCCTGCCCCCAAAACAGCAATTCCCCATGTAGGGTTCGAGCATCGGGCCCCACAAGGCGCTTTTTTTTCCAGAAAATGGGCCTCATATTGTATTAAAAACAGAGCACCTACACAAACGCAAGAGCACTTCTTATTAAAGTGGAGAATTTAGCTGCTTTGCTCATATTCATGAAAGTATAAAACAAGATGATGGTTCTAGCTCACTTTATAAGCCTGAACAGTTGAGCAACAACAATTGAGAAATTTCGTTGCACCCCTGTGGAGCAATGACAAATAAAGAATTCTGACATACAGAGAGGTAAATGATCTACAGACAAAAAATAATTACCTCCTAAAACCAATACTGAAACACAGCCTGTGTTTAGGTTTATTAAACATCTTCTACTACACCCACTGAACCTTTAGTTTTAACTCAAACATGATTTTCTTTTCTGAAACTGCGAATAAAAAAGCAAAAAAAAAAAAAAACACACGATAAAGAGAAATGGAAAATGGAGCAACTGCATAACAATGGAAACTGGTGTCTTTTTCTTTATTTTTATTTTTTTTTTAGAATAAAAGGATGTTTAAAAGGAAAATAAAGCCCCTGTAAACTATCAAAGATGCAGTGTAATAAATATAATAGAAATGTTTTTGCAGCTATATTTACAGTGGGTAACAAAATCCTTTTTCTTGCTCCCTTTATTTTATTGTTCTACTTGAATCGTTTAGATGATCAGACAATTTTAACATCGGATAAAGATGACTGCATTGATTTAAAATAATAGTTTTTTTTCTCATTTCTCGGAGGGAACAGAAATATATAAACCAAGCTGATCCTGTGTGGACCAAAAGGAACAACGGTGTCATGATTTGGCTATGGTTAGTTGACCCAAAAGCAGAGGCAGGGAGGCAGAGGTGAATCTCTTGTGGATTTAATATTGAGTTAACAGAAAACAGAGGCAGGTTTTCCAAAAATCCAAAAAGAAAACAAAGTCCAAACAAACATGAAACCAGGAGTCCAAAAATCCAAAAATCAAAACATATAAACTAGTCAAAACGTACCAGAAACCATGGAGACATCAGGGGAATCACAATCAAAGGAGGAAGGCTCAGAGAGAAGGAGTTGGAGCAAGTTTGACGAGGACCCAGCAAAGAGGTACTGAAGAGAGAGGGCTTTTTAAAGGAGACTGAGACAAAGATAGGGCTAATGAGGAAACTGGGAGCAGGTGTGCACAGAACAAGAGAGGGAAAGAACTAGGAAAAAGGAGAACATAAGAGGGCAGCAGAGGGCAACAAATAGAAAGCTGGAAGACTGGATAATAACAACAAAATTAAACTACTAGAACTATAAAACAAGGAGAAAGGAAAATTAAACACTAACACTAGAAAACAAGGCGTAAAGCAAGACTGGATACTCTAAAGAAAAACATAACAGAAACCTGACAAACGGGTTGTTCCTCCCTTGGCAGAAACAACTTACATCCAATAGATTTAGATTCAGAGACTTTTATTGTCCCTCCAAGAACGCATTTGGTTTTTGCTGCAGCAGCAAAAAGAAACACTGAGAGAGCTTCAGTAAAAAATAATAAGACAGTAAAATGATGTACATAAAAACCCACAAAACAAATTAAAATAGAGACATAAACTAAAAACTGTCAAAAAATAATGTAAAGTTCTTTAAAAAAACAGAAACCAGGACTGGAAACCATTGCTTCTGTATAATGTCTCTCTCATAGTTATAAGTCACAGAATGCTGCTGTGCTCCTGCTAATTTACTGGCAACCCGAGCAATGCTGGGCAGACTGTTTTATTCTACTGACAGACTAGAGTAAAATGGGATTACCCCAAACATTGAAACTGACTCAATAAAAGAGATGTTAAATAAAACCATTAGAGGCAAAACGTTTGCAATAACTGCTAATGAATCGTTTTAATAACTGGGGACAAATGTTGACCAACTCTGCTTTAATGAATTGGTTTAAATCAGCGGCACTGCAACGTTTTCCTGCACCTCTTTAGGTTCAAAATTAAATTAAATTCAGTTTATTTATATAGCGGCAATTCACAACACATGTCATCTCAAGGCACATTACAGTTCAGTACAGCACAGATGGAGCCCGTCAGAGATGGTATATATAACTAGTAGTGCTACAGAACCAAGATGTGTTTAATATATTTCTAACTGTGGTTCTGAGGTCCCAAAGCCTTGATCAGCTGATCAGGGCAGGAGGTGTTGCTTTTTGAAATCTCTCTATCTTCTTTTTCTTTTCAGGCAATTTCATATTTTCCCTGCTTTGGATGTATTAGATGCAATTCTGTTCCAGCACATCTGATATGGAGGCAGGGGGGATTTACCATTATGCAATACTAGGCAGCTGCCTAGGGCCCCAAGTTCCTGGGGGCCCCATAAAACTCTGTTTACTTGTATGGTTAATACAACTATTCTCTATTTGTGCACATTAATTATGTTTTTGATAAAAATCCTTTGGCTAAAAGGCCATCAGAACGCTTATGATAA
Organism: Cyprinodon tularosa; assembly: GCF_016077235.1. Classification (NCBI taxonomy): domain Eukaryota; kingdom Metazoa; phylum Chordata; class Actinopteri; order Cyprinodontiformes; family Cyprinodontidae; genus Cyprinodon; species Cyprinodon tularosa. The sequence continues at coordinate 144,834 of NW_024039660.1, forward strand.
GTGCATCCAAGCCCACCCCCCCTTCAGTTAGTTTAGTTTTATTGAAAGGATCCCCATTAGCTACAGCTATGCTGCAGCTATTCTTCCTGGGGTTCTGAAAAAAATATATACATTAAAAACAAAACCAAGAATACAACCGATATTTGAAAGAAAAAGAAAATACACAAACACATATACAAATACATATACAATATATACACATATTAACGTACATATGTACCCTTATGCGGGCGTGATATATGACAAATATAAAACACATTCTACTCTTACACCTGTAAACATACATACACATATACATACATATTCGCACACATATATAAATATAAACATTCAGCTATATTATTTTGATAAATGCTGTTTTACATATAATTTGAATTTATTGACATTATTAGCAAGCAGGATATGTTTTGGCAGATTATTCCATTCTTTCATACCTCTAAACAAAACAGTATGTTTTTATGGCATTTGTTCTCACTATGGGTAAAGTGAAATTACCTTTAGTTGCATGTCTAGTACTGTACTGATGATTTACTACACTGAAAGAAAGATGCTTGAACAAACCAGAAGGAAATTTGGAATTAGAAATATTTCTTATGAAAATTAACAATGAATACAGTACAACAATCTATCTTTGACCAACAACCAATTAAGATCTTTGTGCATTAATGTTATATTTCTCCTGTAGCTGCACCTGAGTGCTACACGAGCAGCTCTATTCTGTATAAGTTGTAATTTATTTATATATTCCGCAGTGGCATGTGTCCACCACAATGGATCAGTCCATATGCTAGACATGTTCAGAACGGTGCAAACAGTCAGTAGCACACCTTTTGAAAACAACACTAATAATTATGCGAAGAGCAGTGTTGCAAAATTAGCCCTTTTGTCGTTATATTTAGTGACTTTTAATTCAAAGAAGTGCCTAGCGCCAAATCTAGCGACTTTTCTCTGCTACTAGAGACTTTGGCGACAACATATAAAAGTACCAAACTCTGCTTTCCAGAGCAAGTTGATTCGTAGCAGCAGTGGGCTGTCGGAATTAATCATCACCAAACCGAAGGCGAGCTCGACTCCTGAAGTAAACAATAAAACTCGTTGTCTCTATTTCAGTGAAAGTTCTCAGGTGCAAGATGGTACACCTCACAGCAGGTCTAATTTTTCCCAAATGTGGTTAGATGTCTGTTGGAACAATGAATTAGATAGTTTTCATGTCTGTAAATAAAAGGCGTGTGTGCCTCATGGTTCATTACAATAATATTATAAGGCTTTTTTAAAGACTTTTTTAAATGTTCACCACCTGATTTATTCTTTGTGATTTTTTTTTATTTCTTATTTTTGCATCTTAGGGTTAATATCTTCAGCAAATGTCTGATGCAATTAAGTCAGGATGAACCGATATCTGTTGAGGAATATTTCTGACACCTTGTTAAATCTTTAGCATAAAATGTTAAGGCAGTTCTGAAGATCCAACATGTACGGTACCTCAAAAGTGGCCATTAGGTAAGTCTAATGGATGTTTGGCACAGTGTATGAAGGTCCACTGGTGTTAGTGTCATGCTGCGAAGTCTTCCTGCATGCAGCTGCTTCTACATACATCCAGGCAGAAAATTCCAGTGGGAGAGAGCATGTTGGCATCGTGTGCATCAGGGATTTTATCATTGAGGAAGAAAGGCTGAATGCAGGAGAACATCTCAGTTTTAGAGGCAAAAACAACCTCTTTGGTTAAAAGAGTGAAGATTGTCACAATTTCCTTCATTCTGAGGACAGTTTTTCTACATTTGCTGCAATGCAGGTGGTTGTAACCAGTCCATTTGGTCAAGAGTTTGTCTTCATCGAACAGAGATGCTGTTAGTTAATGCACTAAAAGAATTGTATCTGTAAAAAAAAAGCTCAATGATGTTTCAGACGGTGTAACTCCTGAATATTCACCTCAGTACATAGAAATATCTACAATAGCAGTTTTTTAGACAAGATTACCCCCTTGTACTGATGAAGACCATAGCTTTATTTAGAAGTAACCTATACCAGCAGGTCCATTTTTAAATAAATTACCTGATACTAAGGTCCTACAGCTACACTGAAATCCGTAAAGCTCTGCTGCCACCCAGCCTCCCTGAAGCACTGTCTACGCCTGTGAAAAGAGAAAGGGAAGCAGGACGATGGAAAGAGATAAATTCTGGACCCAAATGGCAATGATAACGCTTGTTACCAGCAGTAATGAGGTCAGAGTCGCCGCTGTCTGCCTTAGATGGAGATTTATACAGAGATGAAGAGGTTCAGCTGTCCTCTAAGGCACATTCCAATAAAGATGGATCTACTTGAGTAGCCGGAACCACGAAGGGTGACGCTGATGATGGAGAATGTCTGTGATCTGATATGGACTCTGACAAATATTTTGGGCACTTTTGCACCCAGTAAACCCCTAACTCCTGCTCCATTCTGTCCAAGTCCGCATTTAACACCATCTGCCAAGAACAGTAAAAAGCCACTTTGGCTGCTATTGCAGATTTTTGAAGAGGTGATCAGGAATGTGAATTAATTTCACATCACAACACATTTGCTTTTTTTCTCAAATATGATGTTGTTGGGGTTTTTTTTGGAAGGAAGTTGCAGCCTCCAAGAAATACTGAAAGATAAAGTGACATTAAAAACCATCAGAAAGCATCATAAAAGGAACTTTAACTATGTTGAACTGTAACATCTCTGAATGTTTGTTTCATCTAAATAATTGGGAAAATGTAAAAATCAAACACAGCTGAAACTGCTTAAGGTTAGATAATTAATTGAGTATGGGATTGCCTTCGTCGATGCAATCAACTGGTTTTCCTTAGATAGAAAACTGAATCAGTTTGACTGTATGATCTGGTGAACTGTAAAGTGCCTTGAGATGACATGTGTTGTGAATTGGAACTATATAAATAAACTGAATTTAAAAAATGAATTAATTACTGAAGGAATCAGCTTTAGATAATGTGTGATTTGTGATATGAAACATTAAACCATCAGAAGAGGGATGCATGATGGTCATAGTGGGATGGAAATTATCCGCAGAGATCCTCAGGTACACTATGAAGTTAAAATGACAATAAGTTGGTGATAGCTGGCTTAGAATTGACTGATAACACTCCCACACCATGATACCATTACCAGCAGGCTGGACCATTGATTAAAAGCAGGATGGATTAATCCTTTCATGTTTTTTTTTTCTCCAAAGACTCTCTAAGTAAATAAATAAATAAATAAATAAAGCATCTCATCACAAATAGCCTGATCAGGCTTTTGCTTAATGGTTACTTTTTATCTCCTGGGTGTTTCTTCAGCATCATCACCGAAGGTTACATGTGGATTGTCAGGTTCTGTCCCAAATAAAACACCAGAGCAGCAGTTATTACAGCAAGCAGGGAACCTTCTTGAAAGACAGAAGCAATTAAACGGACAGGCTGAAGCAATTCACAGCTGGTTTATTGAAGCGATGGTGCAGGAGGAGGAGGAGAGGCCATAGAAACCCAGCACCGTAGCATCTCATTTCCACAGCTAGAGAGAGACTTCATTAGAAGCAGAACAAGAACAACTGGGAGCAAAAAAACATTCAGAGCTAAAAGAAAAAAATTACAAAGAGAAAAAAGATTAAAAAAAAGATTAGAAATGCAATCATTGGAAATTATATTTCAACCTCTCATTTGCGTACAATCAGTCACTGGGGGCGTATCACAAAGTCATTGGCAACAGCAGCTATTTATTCCTTATTTATACATTTTCCCATGATATTTTCTCACGAGTCTCGTTTCCTCTCATCTTTATTATCTAAATAATAATATAGTCCTTCTTTTTTAAATGATTTATATTTGATATCTGAGATGGATATGGATCAACCTTTTCTGAGTTTAGATTAGCGTATTAAAATTCTTAAAGATGACCCATCTTCATATCTCCATTAAAGTCTGGAAATCAGCTGATCTTGTTCTTTAAATTTCCTGTCATTTCTAAGAATTCATGCTGTCATAAACACGGTTTCTTATGGTCTTTGGAAGAGAGACAGGCCCACAACATCATAGATCCCCCACCCTACATAGAGGTGGATATAAATAACTTTTCCCACCTCCTCTCTCCCTGCCTAGATCATGTTGCTGAAAAAGTAATACTCTGATATCAATTAAAAACCAGTACAAGTAAGTTTATAGTAAATATGCACAACTCAGCTTCTTATTTTGTTTCCAATCTGATGTTCCAGTGGGGATTTGGTCAGATGTATATATTTTTTATGATCTATATTATAGGATTTGTAGTCACGTAAAAATATAAGAACTACTTCTTAAAAATAAACTTAACACACTCTTTGACACCAAACTTTTTTTTTTTTTCAAATATGACAAAGATTTATGACTTTGACTATTCAGCAATTCAACATATAATTTTGTGCGATGTAAACAAATGAATTAGGTTTAGACAATGTGCATCGATGTCTGGCTATATTTATAAACTCTAATATTAGTTCACTATGACTATCATTAGGTTCTAAAAGGCAGTAATTATGGGAGTTATAAAAAATTGGACGATACTTTTTGCATTTCGTGTCTTGGTCTTGGAAAACTAATCTTGACTCCATGTCTGTATATCAGCCATTGAATATGAACTGCCAATTTATTCTTTCTGATACTTTTTATAGGCCTTATGACCCTGATGAAACCACAATAATATAATGACCTTTTGCTGGTGTATTATATGTGCATCCATTTATTAAAATAATCTCATGTCACATGGTTTCACTGTAAAATGTGATAAAAATACACATTGGTAACTTAGTTTCAATAAATGAAGTTCCCTGAGATAACAGAAAGGGGCATGTTTATTGTCTTAATTAGGATGTAAGGAGGCTGCAGTTACATCTAAAGCAGAGGCTTTGCTGCTCAGTTTGAGAAGTTTTTCTTATGACTGTGGAAGCTGATAATTGTTCTGCGAGGTGTGCAAAAACGTAGACTGGCCCCTGGTTTATTAATGATTTGTTATTTAGCTTTAAAATTATTGCATATATGTGGAGAAACTTTGGAACTCAGTTCCAGAGTTCTGGTAGGACTGGGAAAATGGCTCCTGCATGTTTGTATGTGATAAAACCCTGGGTGTCCACAGTTCCCCGAGCATCCAGATGGTATTTGCTACTGATGCCGTCTTTATCAACATTCCTTCTTTTTTACTGCACACATCACTTACTGTAACCCCCCCCCCCCCCCCTCCCCCCCCTCCACAACACACACACAAACACACACGATCCCCGAGGAGCTTCTCAGTGCTCCCTGTTGGTGCAGCCCAACACAGAGGCGCCATGTTCAGGCATGAGTCGCTCCTCATTAACCCACCCATCTGGTTCCAAGTTGTGTGTAAATGGAGGCGTGCTCTCTAAGCTCCATCACTCAATCATGTCTTCATTTTCTGCAGCCTTTCTGTTAAAAGAGTCAACATAGTTTATCTTTGAAATGCATTATTTCCGTAGTTTTCTTATGCTTTAGTGTGATATCTGGGGTGTTATCATTCTTAAAAAAGGTTTTTAATGTTTAATGTCTTGGCTTTCCAGAATTCAGCTCATGGGAACTGAAATGGTATTTATTCCTTGAGGATCCCAGGTTAACCTGTGCTTCCCGATTGGTCTCAGCTTTCCGTGTTTCTTTATATTGCTTTCATTTATGTCACTGCACCAGGTCTGCTTCCTGGCAAGGGAACAAGTGTCTAAAGGAAAGAGATGATAGATGGGGCCTTTTCTTTTATCTGGTTAATGTGGAGTGTTTTTCAGTCTTAATAAGGAGAATTCAAATGGGAAACACACAGGATCTGATTTATATTAACCTTATCAGGTCTGTCTACTGTAGGGCTGGGCGATATGGAAAAAATACTATATCACGATATGGATTATTTTATATCACGATAACGATATATATCACGATATACCACAACTGATGTTGCATTTTATGTTTTCATAGTCCGTCAGATGGACAGGGTTGAAAAAAATCTTTCATCGCCTATTTTTTACCCATCATCTTGTTTCCTAATATGAGAATCCCAACCCCAAACCAAGAACACCAGTTATGCAATTTGCGGCCATGACAGTGAACAGTATAGAATCTTGGCTATTGCGCTGCAGTAATTAATCATTTAATATTCATTTGTTATTGACATTTTATAAAATTCCAAGGCCAGTTTTTTCTCTTGTCTTTCACTTACCTTGTTTTCCACTAGGAGGCGCCTCGCCTATTTAAGAAGAAATGTGTCTGCACTGGTAATACATTAATTAAAATGCCCACATGTTCTACTGGATAGGAGTGTCAGTGTAGTTAAAAATGTGATCCATCATACGACCTGTACCACAATTATGGGTGTTTCAGTTGTTCTCTTTATTTTTCAGCAGTCACAAGAGAAACGTGCTGCACAGTTTAAAAACATGGAACACAACAGTACTATACAACAAACTATAACAAACAGTACACACTAATACACACAGTATGATTTACTCTGAAGGGGAAAAAGTGAATGCTACAGCACCTTTGTGTGTAAACACAACACTCACAGGTGCAGTAGCCTTCACTTTTCCCCCCTTCAGAATAAATTATAATATCAGTGAGGTCCAGTAATGGATGCGTATGCTGTAAAAGCACACAGTTCATTGGTGTAAGCATATTAGTAAAACCAATAATAGTAAAACTAGCGAACGTACAAAAGTGCATAGCAATGTCAGGCTCATACCTTGGGCGAGCATCACTCCGGTGTGGTCCTCAGGAAAGTACACGGTCTGTAGACACCGAGCGCGGAGGGTCCAGTCCGTGATAAGGATGGTGAGACTCATATAAGGCTGTGTTGCTCTACTCATCCACATGTCCGTAGTCAACGCATAATGCGTCGCACCACTGCGTACCTCTCTCTCCACTTCAGCCCGACAACTAGCATATAAGCCAGGCAGCTCCGCTTTAACGGTAAAATCTTCTTGGGTGTCCATCATTCATTTTTTTTCAAGCCAGAAAGAAATTTCACAGGCTCTCTCCATCAGTAATGTCGCAAACGTATGGTGCAAAGCCGCGTGACGTAAAGCGGTGTAGTGTCGCAAAACCACGTTCTCTACACATTATCTTTTTATTCTCTTTTTTTTTTCGTTATATACACTTAGAGTTTGCATAGCAAAAACGCAAAATGTTATATTAACAGATTATATTAAAATGTATATTAGCAGTAATAATAATAATAAAGAAGTTTATCACGATAGAAAAAATAGAGGAGAAAGGTCACGATAGACATGTTTCTCTCGTCCTCGCGATATATATCGCCATATCGCCCAGCTCTAGTCTACTGCAGTTGAATAGCTTTATTTTACTCAAATCTGATGATTTTTAGGCAGATTTTCATCATGAAGACAAAGGAACCTAGAAGTTTAAAGCACAGTTAGCTTCTGTGATAATATCCTAAGCTTTAAACATCTCCCCACTCTGATCAGACCAATGTCTGAAAATGGAGAGAGGGTGTGGATCACAGAGTTGAAAATCAATTTAAATGTTAGGAATCAATTGCTTGTTTTTCAAAGCAGTTTCTATTTTGATTGCCCTCGTCTAAAAAAAAAAACTATTAGCTTAATTAGCAGATTATGTAGTTTATTATATTAATAGCAGTGTTATAACATTCATCATCAAATTAATGGAGTAGTCCGTGTTGGCTATCATTGAAACGTTTTTGTAATTCGTATTTGGTTATATTGATTGATCATAGGAATAATTATCAGAATTAAATTAGAATTGGATTTTTTTAATACAGCCCTAATGGGTCAACATCGACACGATGGTGGTGGCATCATGATGTGGGGGATACTTTTCTTCAGTGGGGAAGGAAGGAAGGAAGGAAGGAAGGAAGGAAGGAAGGAAGGAAGGAAGGAAGGAAGGAAGGAAGGAAGGAAGGAAGGAAGGAAGAAAGAAAGAAAGAAAGAAAGAAAGAAAGAAAGAAAGAAAGAAAGAAAGAAAGAAAGAAAGAAAGAAAGAAAGAAAGAAAGAAAGAAAGAAAGATTTAAGTCTGTAATGTTGAAAGCTGTTAGAGACAGGGTAGTTTTTCTCCCTCAGTCAGCAATGACCCGGAAGTCACATTTTCCAGGTCATTATTTCTAAAAACGTTGAAAGCAATTTACAGTTTCCATCCACTTTAAATTTCTGCACTGCGTCATGTTGATCTGTCACATAAAGTGGTAGAGAATGCTTCGAACAGAGCACTTGCATTCTGAGAGGTCTTCAAGCACCTGGTTTAAACTCAGCATATTGGCCACCTGAACCACCTCTTAACCTGAGATTTCTCCCTGGGTGCTGCAAGCCGTCTGCTGTTCTTCTAGGGAAAGTTTAAATGTACAAGAGAGATTTTGTTAAATATTTGTAATGAATAATAGATTTGATTATCCAAATGAAATCACATTAAAATACCCTAAAGTTTGTAGTTAGAGGTGAAAAAAGGAAACTTGTTGAAGGGATGTAAATACCTTGTTATAGTGTTGATATAGGCTATAGGTTATCATTAATGAGTTAAATATAAAACTTCAGTTTTCTTTCAGCTTCTCAGTTAAATCCTGAAATAATTGTATTTCATTTCCTGTCAATTAATGATGCATTGTAGTCACTTCTTCCATTTGGTTGTGAAATTTCTTTACACATGACGAATGCTGCTGAATTTTGCATCTTTTAGCAACAATGTTTAGCTTGGACAACGGATGTCACGTTGGTCCAGATACACTTCATCTAATTGGTTGAAAGCTTTGTATTGGAATTCAATACAAAACTTTATTTTCCATCTAAGCAATGGCAAATATTTATCTATTAATATACAAATTGTAGCAAGACTGTCTAAATCACATTCAATCCTTCTGCAAAATATTGTTATTCATGTAGAAACAAGTAATTGTGAATATGATGTATGCTGACGCTTGGCTATTGCTGCACAGCTGTTATATAGAAAGTAATTTTTCCATTATGGTTTTGTGCAGGTTTCTTTCAGAAGGCCGGAATGAGAAACATAACATTTGTTCCGATTTCATTTGATAGAAGCTGATACAAAAATGACAAATGAGGGAGTCGCCACACATTGTATTTGCACAATTTTAACACCCTCTGGTGGGAGACTCCCAGGCTATTAGTGTTGGCATTGAAAAGATGACCTTGTTGCTGGATTGCATTGACTTTCCCATTTTTTTGCATGACTTGTTATCAGCAGGAACCGCAGTTCATAGACATCCACCTCCGATTTGTAAACAACAGGGAAAATCTGCTGATTTTACTGAGCTGTACAGCAGCTTCTCTGCGTCTCCTCCCCTCTATAAGACACAGCGGAGCAGCTGAAGCCCCTCCTGGCGTTCCCTGGGAATGCTCACCTTTGTGTTGTAAATAAAACGTCCATCCACCCCCATCCGTTCCTTTGCCGGGGAACTCTGCAAATATATTGTGTGCTCTTTAAGATTTTCTGCTTGTCTGAGCATCAGAGATGCTTTCAACTCTTTCTAAAAATAGTTGTGATCTCTGCAGTGTTTAGTGCTAAGCTGTGACAGGACAAAAGCTGTGATTGAGGTGAGGAGACCCAGACCGTGTTCCTTCATGTGGATCCCCTTTCTATTGTTTTACATCTTGTAACAATGTTCTTAAGAGAGCAGAGACCCAATCTGGTTCTAGTAACTATTAAGCTGATCACTGATGTATTTGGCAGTGATCTTCCGAGAACTTTATATTGTTCTGCTAATTTATCTGCAGATTTAATGGTTAAATCTACACAGAAACACTTAATTATGTACATGCTCCTCAATATTTAGTGGAATGTCTCCTAGAATCTATGGAGGACCAGCTCTACCATATTCAATACCGAAAATAAATAATTGCTCAATAAATAGATAAGCATACAATTAATTGCCCCAAAAAATACAATAAACTAATAAAAATAGGTAGAAATGAAATTATACAGTAAAACATAAATGTATATATCTCTTTTAATTAACTTTATTTATTCTCCTTTGTAATAATGACCTTATTTGCTTATTGTCCATTATAATCTTCAACTTTATTTATTAATTACTTATTATTTCAACTATTTATTTATGTGCATGTCATAATATTTTTGTCTGTTTTGTTCTTCCTTTGTATTTTCTACCCTAATTATTGCTTCAATGCTATTTATTTCTGCCTGTCGTTTTTAGATTTCTGTCTGCATTTCTGGCTCATTATGCAGAAATGAGGAAGGGGTTTGTCTTAGAGGGTCGACTTCTGCCCATATGTTGGTTTGCATTTTACTGCATCGGTTGAATCTATAGGAGGAGAGGAGAGTCTGAAGTCGAGTCTGAAGTCACTGTATGATTCTCAATTCATAAGAACGCGACTTGCGTCTTCACCAAGTATGTTCTTGAGAAAACATAGGAAAGTGTGGACTTGGGGACAATGGGAGCATGCAGCATAAATATGGGTCAATTGAAACAGAAGTGTACTCGTGACGTCACCACACGCTCAGCTCGTCTGAAGCTGCATTTGTCCTCCTGTTAATAGTCACTAGATAATAATAAATTCCACCTTTTTTCATTTAGTGGGGGAATAATAATTAACACAGTCAGATAAACACAAATCAAATAAACATTTTGTCAAATAAAACAAAACAAAAATTGCCATCAGAGCCAGCGGTCCTTCACATGCAGCTATGGAGGTTTTTCCTGTTGAAAGGGAGTTTTTCCTCTCCACTGTCGCTACAAGCTTGCTTAGTGTGAGGGATTGCATTCAAGTCAATGAGTCGATGCAATCAACTCGTTTTCCTTAGATAGAAAACTTTGTATCAATTTGACTGTATGATCTGGAACTGTAAAGTGCCTTGAGAAGACATGTGTTGTGAATTTGGCGCTATATAAATAAACTGAATTGAATTGAATTAAGATGCTCTATCATGACTCCACCCTGGAAAAAGTACAGGTCAAATAATTTAAAACTAATGTTAATGAACAAGAGTGACCAGACCATTTGTTTTACTTTGCTCTGACTCAGGAAGAAAATAATCGTTTTGTTTCTGGAAGCAGGGCAGCTGTGACGGGGACGTTGGATGGCTACTGTGACTTGCTGACCCATTTTCTGTGTCGTTTGGTTTAATGACATCCAAGTTCAGCTCTACCATTAACACCTGTCATTTTAAAGTTCTGCGATCCATCGGTATACTGAATTCCTGATTAAAAACATAACGTAGTCACATATGGAGATGATGGCTCACCAGGGACTGCCTGGAATGATAATATAGTGTTAAACAACCAAAAGCATAAGGAATGAGTGAAAATAAAAAAGGTAATAGAAGCATTAAATGAAATGGGCCTTATCTGCTTCGGGTCCAAACTGCTCATCATTTTCCTGGCAGCTCAAACAGAAGGGAGACAAGTAAAAACTGAGATACTGTCTGTAAGGGTTATGCAATGATCACCTGAAACAACGGCTCTACAGGTGGGGTTTAGAAATTCTGACCCGATTTTATTGTCTGCTTCTGGATGAAAGAGACGGTGAGAGATGTCAAATTAATTCATGGCTAAAGAGACTAGTTTCTTTTACATGACAGTCTTGGAGCCTTGGGTGGATCAGACACTTGATACAGTCATTTGAGAAACAGGGAAGATGGACCCTCTGAGGCTGCAGAGATATTTTGTCTTGCCCTCTGTTTGCCCTGACCTGCTTCATCCTCCTGTCCTTCTTTTTCTGGATGCAGGATGATTGATTTATTCCCCTTCAGGCCCTCTAAGGCTGCCTGCCTTGAATGTTCGCCTGCATTTTTACATAAATCTCATCTCTGGCTGTTTTTCTGGGTCTCTGTATGAAGACAGTTTGGGAAGGCCCTGTCTGCATGTTCCCGTGCTGCTCTGAAGATAAGCGGATGTGACAGCGTCGACCGAAAACGAACTGCTGTCCTCAGACTGCGAATATCCAAGCTCTGTTAGTGTTTGCTTGTGTGGGCGGATCTGCTGCTTCAGAAATCAGCGAAGCAGAGCACTTCTTGGTGCCCTTTGCTATGATGGCTGACTGTATGTGCATGTGCTCATGCGTGCGCCCCCATGAGCTGAAACACATCCTATTAAGGTATATGTTCCTCTGTGGGTCGCCGGTCTGGGCCCTGAGGCTCCGCTCGGAGCGGGGCCTCTGGGCTGACAGCAGACCAGCAGCCACCTGACCAAGCAGAGCAGAGGGAGGCCTCGTTGTGCAGCTCTTCCCTCAGGCCCAGACTGTGCTTTCTGACCATCCACTGAGTCATAAAACATTAGCTTACATGTTAGCAGAGGCCCTTCCTTCACATGCGACTATAGAGGGGTGAAAGAACAGCCTTTATGGTATTATGGTTGTTGTTGTTTTTTTCTTATACAGCTAAAGTTTTCTTCAGCAAAGTGATAAACACACAGCACCTTTTTTTTTATGTATGACATTAAATCAGAGCTAAAGCCAAAGGCCTGATCAAGATCCTGCTGAAGCAGATAGGAAAGTAACTAACCAAAGTACATCACGTCCAACGTTGGCTAAACATTTCATCAGTAAGGAAGAAGACTTTACCCTAGAAGCAATATGAGGACTGGGATTAAAGGTTTTCAACTGTATTCAGGAATAAAGACTGACTTTTGGAGACATGTATTGTAGTCTGATAAAAGTAAAGTGTTTAAAGTATATAAACTTAACTTCCAATCGATACATATAGAGGAAAAAAAGGTTTTGTGTTCTTTCATTGTTTGTTTATCATTTCTTCACCTGTCTTTTGCTGTTCATGGACATTATGACACACAAGGGTGGCAGCATCATGGTGTGGGTGATACATTAAGGAAAGAACAATATGTGGAGACACCTTTCAGTGTACTTTCAGCCCCTTGAAAATGAACAATGCCCCTCAGAATGCCATTAAATTAGCTACAAGGTGATGTAATAATAACAGTTTTGTGAGAGGAAGGAGGCCAATAAACTGAACATATTTCCTCTTGTTTTGCTGAGCAGAACTGTAAAGGTCAGTGGAAATGAGCATTAACTTTTAAATTGCTGGAAATCCCACATTTCTGAGATGTAATCCAGAACAACATCTTTGATTTCTATCAATTATGTAATGTGGAAATCAATCTGTACTTGGACTGCCTTGCTGATTCATCCTCATCTGGATCAAAGCCCAACATTTTCGCAAACCACCACACAGACAGTTGTTTTCTCAGACTGTGCAAGTCAGAGAACCCAGATCGATGCTATGCATATTTTACTACTCCAACATGCCTGTGTAAATTCTAAGTCATCTGTTTCATGTCAACCACGAAACAGGCTCAGGTCGTAGCCGACCGGACTCTTGCTCAGATTTTCTGAAGATGTTTCGAAACCTATCCAGGAATCTTTGTAATTTCTGTTGCCGCTAGAGTAAACTAATTGGAGCGCTGATGTTTTCATGCAACATCGATATCACTTCCTAATCTCATTCCATGTCAGATGCATTGTTGTTTTTACATTTTTATAAAAAGCTGGTATTTGTTTTACTAATACCTGATACTAAAGGTTATGGAGGCCTTTAGAGTCACAAAAAAAAATATGACCATTTCAAATTTCACTCAAATCAAAGCGTTTTGTAATTGCACATTTTTAATTGAATTATTAAAGAAGACTTGTAATTATATTTATTAATCTATCATAAAATACTGCAGTTTGAAAATGTATTATCAAATCATGTCAAGGCTCAGAACAGGTTAGTGACCATGTCAGTCTAGTGGAGAATAAGTAACGTGTGAGTCACTAACCTTGATCTAAAATTCAGTCCGAGCCTAGAGGACAAGGTTCTTTCCAGATGGTTGGCTGCTGACAAGATGTGGGGGGCGCCACAAAGAGAGTCACAGATGTTGATGTCCCGGAGCCCGCAGAACAGCCAGGAGATCTGAACTGAACAGACGAAGGAAGGCAGGATAATCCAGAGGGCGAAGCCAAAAGCTGTTGTCGAGGTTGTGCTTGGGAGTCAGAGTCAGGAGATCAGAGCTCTGAAGAGCTACCAAAGGGAAATCCAGGACGATGTCAGGAATTAGTTCCAGGTTCGATTAACCGGCAGAATCCAGTAGGAGTCCGAGGATAGATCAGGCAAACAGATCAGAATGAGAACAGGCAGGCTCAGAGGTCCAGAGACAGAATGGGTCAGGACCAGGCAATCAGGAACACTTAGATACGCTGGAATAATCTCACCAAGGGCTTGAATAATCTGGCACTGATGGCTGGAAGAAGGCATGTTAAATAGAGGCTGGAGCAGTTGGATCATATGAACGGTAATGAGAAACTGGGCAGAGCTAGATAGGTGAATGAAATGAATAATCAGGCCAGTCATCAGTGCCAAGATCATGACCAATCCTATTTCTAAATAGAGATAAATATTTTTCTTATCAAACATTCAAATAAGTAATTACTTTTTCCATTTCCCTTTTCTTTTTCTAAGATTTTCAAATCCCTTTTACAATTGGATTTTGTATTTGCTTTACCCTCTACATTTAGCTCTTCTGTGACCCATCTGATCCATAAACACCCTGAAAACTAAGTTAGACCAATCACAATCGCTCTTCAGATGAAAACAATTCTCTCTTTGGATAGACAGCCACAGTTGAAAAACAACATAATGTTTTTGTCAGGTCCTTTTTTAAGATGAACTTGAAAATGCAACGTAAAAAACCAAAAATGGATGTGGAAAAAAAGGGAATTTACTTTTTAAATGTTCGATGAGATGTATTTATAATTAAATTTAAGAGATACAGTTTTCAACCCTGATTTGAAAAATCTAATTTGAAAAAATATAGTGTTGCAGCATTGAATTGTTATTTCTAAAATATAAAATATAAAAGTCCTTTTTAAGAATTTGATTACAATAACAAAACAATTTTGAAATTATAACTGTATGATTTAAATGTTACATTAGAAATTAGTGACATTTTTTGCCCTCCATAAAATGTAGCTTGTTTAATTCAAGATATTCCAAAAAAAGAAAAGAAAATTAAAAACACTCCACTGGACTTTGTTTCCAAGTTTGAATATATTTTGCTTCCCATCCAGGAAGCTTTTTCAATTCAAAATGTCAGAAATAGCGTTGAGTTTGAGGTTTTATACAGTAGCCCATCAAAACCTTGTTTTTGTAGCAAAAACATGCAAATTTCCAAAATGCAAATTGAAACGGATGAAGGGGTCCACCTCTGTGGAATGGGGGTCATTTGGCTTCTTTTACTCTGCAATTCCCCATACCCGTCTAAGTGTCTGAAAGGGGGGTTGTTAAAGAGTTGTTGGCTTGGCTGAATAGGCGAGGTCCTCCGCTCTCCTGTATAGGGGCTGAGGCTGCGATGATAGCGGGAAGGGGTTAACTCAATTGCTGCATTGTAGCTGATGAAGATTCTAAGTCATCCAGGTCATAGTCATTCCGTAAAAATTCGAAAAATATCCACTGGACTTGGTTTCCAAGATTTGAAGAAGTTTCGCCACCTCTCCAGGAAGCTTTCTCAATCATAGACAGGTTTCAGATATTACAGGCTAACGATGGAACCAAACGACCCATTCATCGGTTACCATTTGCATGTTTCCAAGCGATACAAGACTTTGTCTATATAAGACTCAAATTCACTGCGGATCCAGACATTTGAATTGAGAAAACTTCTTGGAGAGGTGGCGAAACGTCTCCAAATCTTGGAAACCAAGTTCAGTGGATATTTTTTTAATTTTTACGGAATGCTGCATTGTAGGTTTTTGAAAGCTGAAACCTTAGTCCCCCCTCTCTGTTTAAGGTTGTTTTTTCTTGCTTAACATAGATGATTTCCTTCACGCCCCTCTCAAACCACCTATTTTCTTTGTCCAAAATGTGAACATTCTGGTCCTCAAAAGAATGTCCTTTGTCCATATGGTGTAGAAGTACCTCAGACTCTTGTCCCAAGGAGGTCGTGTGTAAGATAGTGTAATCTTAAATTTAGAAAATAGTGATGACTGATATTACCCTAGATTTGTCATCATATTGGTTGTACCATCTCATCTGGCTGCCTTTTTGAATTTACCTTATTTTTAGGGCAACCTTCTTCCTCTATGCCGCATCTTGTTGAAGATGACATTTTCCATATTGCCAACTTTGGTTTCAGAGCACAGCAGTCTGCAGTATTGCATCAAGTGAACAAATTATGTTGAAGCTGCACCTGAGGGACCGGAGCCCTTTCTCTGTGACCGGTTTGCAATTAAAATAAAATGTTTAAACCACAAAAACGGTATGATGGTAAACTTAAGTGAAACTGTGACTTTCTTATGCTGCCGTAAACGATGAAACCTGTAACCGTTCACGCCTAAACCAACGTCAAATTTCTTGGATGTGTGACAAACCTGGTGAATAAAGCTAATTCTGATTCTGACTGCTGCTACTGTACAGCATCTGCTTGGTGGCGTTTTTGATGTCTTTATTAGGCAAACGCCTGCATCGGCCAACTAACCTGCAGAGGAACGTCTGGCAGCCGCTTGAAATCTGTCGGTGCTGATATGAAGCAGCAGCGTTGACTGTCAAGGGAACCACATTGCTGCTTATTGGTTTTTCTGCTGACATGTTTTCACTTGGGAATTCATGCATGTCCCAGTTTTTCTGTGTGTGTGTGTGTGTTCTCAGGCTCTATATGAAAGAGTTTGGAGACATTTAGGCTAAAAAAGTTGCAAATGTTCCAAACAATAATATAATCAGTTTAATTTATGGGAGAAAAATGAATGTGGGGAAAAAGCAACAACACACAAAAACAAAGTCTGCTAACAGCACTCAGTCACCTAAAATCTTTCCACATTTTGTCACATTACTACAATAAATGGATTATTGTTTTTTTTTATGGAACAGTCCAGCACAAAGCCTTGCATAAAAATTACCTTTTCAACATTGTTTTCAAATAGAAAGCTGCAAAACTTTGGCAGATATATTTGTTTTTCTGCCTATATTTACATTCCTCTACCAGTGTTGTAGTACTCGAGATCGGTGTTGGTCTCAAGATCGGTCGACCATTTTTTGATGGGCTCGGTCTCGTCTCGGACTTGACCGCATTTGGTCTCGGTCTTGTCTCGGTCTCGGGCGCTGAGGACTCGGCATTTTTTATTTCAAGACCGGTCAAGACCACAACTGTGGAAATAACACTAATCATCAGAATATTATCAGTTTCTTTAAGATCCTTCTTTTTATTGGATGCTTGGATCCAAGCAATAACCTGTCTCATTGGTAAATGCAGTGAAGGAGATCAATCTATTTTTTCAACAAATTATCTGTCTCATAACATATTTTCACAACTTGGTGACAGATATAGATTTATTTAAGAAAAGTTATATAATATAGCTTTAATCTGTATATGAGAGAGAAACAAGAGAAATGATTGGCTTTTTTTCAGTTTTACATTTTACAGAATTTTGCACATTGTTTTGAAATAGCACATTTAAAAGCAACATAAATGTATGTACTGTTGATGAACGGCAGAGAAAAAACTATTTTGATAGATTTTGATTAATTGTTTGAAATTCTGTGATTACTACACAGAAGTACTAAATAAAGATGTTAATGTTTAGTCCAGTTCTGTATGTTAAATATCTAGGTGTTTTTATGTGAATGTGGGTCTTTTAGATCAATTTTAGTGGTCTTGGTCTTGTCTTGGTCTCGGGTTAGGTGGTCTTGACTACAACACTGTCCTCTACATAATGCTACAAACTGCCTTCTGATATCTGTCATCATATTCTTCTTTTTCTAGCATCAAAGGTTTGTACGAGAACATTAAAGAATGACCAGCACCATAAAAAACAGAGAACACAGCAGACAGATCAGGGAGAACATTTTGGGGAAGTTTAAATCATGGTCAGGTTTGTTTGTAGCAAAAACTGGAACAAATTAGTTCCTAAATTGTATGAATGATTGAGGAGAAAATGTCCCATCCGCCATTTTCTCCTATTTCTTTTTTTTTTCTCCTATTTCTAATCTTTTCTTGGGTACAAACTGATTCTTCAAGTGCTCTTGACTTGACGTGGGAGTCTTCAGTTATCCAAACCTGTTTTTATATAACTACATTTGTTTTACTTAGAAGTAATTGTCAATTTTATTAGGCTGCATCATTATAGATTATGCAACTCCAAAATTCTAAATTACATTTTCATTCGCTGATGACTTAACCATCAGTCACTACACCTGCAGCTGGCATGTCTGTGTGGATACTGCTTCAATTTGTCGTCATTATATTGTACTTTTATAAAAGAACAACAAAACAATGTGTTAAAAGGAAGTGGAAGGAAAGTAACAGTAGATATGCATTCATTCCACTCCATGGCAGCTCTGCTTTGTTATTATATAAACTGTGACGTATTTGGGTTTGGGTCTGTCCGAATTTGTCAAATTACAGTTTTGCCGTAAATATTTTTTATGTTTATGCGTTATCATGTGAAAGAGATTGAGAGTGCAATGAAGGGATGACAGATGGGGTCTAGAGATGTACAATTAATATGTGCGTATATTAAAAGGAGGTTTATCAGAATGTAATGTGTTGTTTTATGGGGAACTCATATTATGCATTTACATTATATGTTGAACTGCTTGGTTCCATCGCTATTTTTCATTGACTGTTTTAAGGTAAACATTTATTTTTTATGTCTATTTGTATATTTCTATCTTTAATTCTGTAACAGTGCAACCACCGGACTTCATTCTCTGAACCAGAACAGTTTTTCTTCCTTGTCTTCAATGTCATTTCTATGAATGACCACCTTCTGAGCAGTGTGGGAAGTCATAGCCTTACCACTTATATGTACCCTTATATGGCATTATTGGGGATTAATTTCTCACAGGTGGACCGCATTGGGTTTACAAGGATTATTTACAGTCATTTACTGAAGTTAAGAACAATAAATAAATCCTAAACTATATATATATATATATATTCCTCCAATAAGAAATTTGTAAATAAACAGATCTTTTAGTCAGTTTCTTCATCTACAAGTTTTAGAGTTGTGAAGAGTAAACTTTTTAAAGCATTATCTAAAAATTAGGAAAAATTTCCTAAAATAAGATTATTTGCCCTTAATGGGACTTGCTCTGGAGTGTTGGCCTACACTGGAAAAAAGATCGAGAAATAAGTTTAAAAAATTCCTAAATTGAGTGTATTTACCCTTAATTTGAGTAGGTTAATCAGATAGTTTGCCAATGGAATGAGTATGTATACTCTTAAAATACAATAATTAGATTATATGCACTTGAAATAAGACAATGCAATTGTGTTTTCTTATTTTAGGTGGAAGTTGTCTTGTTCCATTGGCAAAAAGTCTCTTTTATCTCCTCAATCCAAGAAAAAATGCACTTATTTCAAGAAAAAAATTACTCATCTAGATTTTGATTTTTTTCCAGTGTAGTGGTTAGAGCAGGGCTGTTGTGCTCTGAGAAGGTTGCAAGTTCCCGGTTCGATGGCCTGTTGTTCCTGAGCAAAGACCCTTAACCCCGCACTGCTCCCTGGGCACAGCACAATGGCAGCCCACTGCTCTCCAAGGGGATGGGTTAAATACATTGAATTTCCCCAGTGTGGGACAATAAAGGGATTTTATATTACATTATTTTGAGTCTGTAAATAAGATGATCTGCCAATGGAATTAGTATTTTCACCGTTTAAAAAAAAGATCAATAGATATCATGCAATTGAAATGAAAAACTGCAATTGGTTTATTTTATTTTAAATATTAAAGTTCTTATTCCATTCAAGTGTCTCGCTTTCCTGCTCAATATAAGGAAAAGTGCATTTATTTTAAGAAACATTGACTTACTTAGATTTACATTTTTTGCAGTTTGCAATGACCTATCTGGAGGTTACTTCCTCTGAATGGACCTGCTGCCTTACTGGCAGCGATAACTTATACCAACACCTCAGTAAAATAGATCTAGAATGAGGACAGGCCATCTGCTAATTGGAGGTCCAAAACCCATCTTCTCCAGTTCACCTGCTGATATATGGAAATGTCAGCGAGCGGGAAACTGACTTTGACTGATTCCTACTCTCAAAGGTCTGAGAGTGTTTGTGTGGTAGTGGGTATTTAATAGGTGACAAACAAATAAAGTTTCTCCTTTTATACTATTTGTGAGGTCAGACAATAATGCTGGGCAAGGAGACCTGGCTCACAGTCTTAACTCTGTTTCATCTAAGGGGTGTTCTAACAGCTCAGGACTCCCGCAGTGCCGTCAGGTACTTCCACAACAAACCCAGCCATGTCTTAATGGATCTTCCTTATGTCCTCTGGTGTTCAGTCAAGTTAGAGCAGGATGGGTGCATTCCAAAACGTTCTCCCCACACAGTTTCAAGCCTAGGTAACAGATCAGGGCTTGGACCCACCTGCTTGTTAATCCGGACCCAACCTGATTTAACACATTTATAACTTACTGAATGTTGTACGACGACAGTGTCTAAACGTCATTTGCGCCACTTCTCCTGTTTGTATGGTAAAAAAAAGCGTCCGGCACCAGGCTGCATGTGATACATACAAATTAGCCAGTGAGCTGTGTCAGTCTGGGTTGCTGCTGCTTCCACTTTTAGACACAACAGGCAAACCTGTGGCAAGCCGGGCAATGGGTAAGAAGGAGAAGACGATGAGAAAAAGAGAGCAGAGAAAGTGTGGACTGCTGGAAGAAAAAGTGAAATGGTGCTCAAAGATGCACATTTTGAGTATGTTTGGCTCAACCTGATTAGCCTCGTGAGACCATACTGATCTCACGAGCTTTCAAGGTTTCACTCGCAGATCAGTCTGGCTACTTTCCGTTAAAGAAAATTTGGAGCAGTTCACCAAACAAACATCCAATCATGTGGCTTTGAGGCGGATTGAGGTGTGACGCAACGAGCGCGACCGTTCAGTCTAAAGAACGTGGCGGCTTCAGCCGATGAAACTAGCGTTAGCGTGGCTATCGAGCAAGTTTTATCGGAATTACAGAGTATTTCTTGACTGAAAGAAGAGCAAAACACTGCTCTGGAGGCTTTTCTCAGAGGAAACGATGTTTTTGCTCTTCTCCCGACTGGTTTCGGCAAGAGTTTGATCTATCAATTGGCTTGTGCCTGGCTTGTGGTTGTGTTTTCGTCGTCGCTCTGTTAGTACGTCATATGCTTCGTTGATTTGATTGGTTTATTTGGCCCGTCTATCACCAACATAGGCCAATCAGCTAACCAGTATTTTCGCCCCTTCCCAAAATTTCTTCAACGGAAGGTTTCCAGATGGATATGCAGAGAAAATCCAGCAAATCCATCTGGCAGAGTCAGGTTACAACCTGATGCTGTGAAGCAGAATTCCCCACCATGAAGAGAATCAAACAAACTAAGAATGGGACTGGATAAGACTTTTTGGAACACAGAAAAAAAGACAACATTCTTTTCATTTGCACACCTTAAACAATATAATCCTTTCTCTCGCAAGACACTCAACATACATTTGCAGGAACTATAAACTTTGTGAAAATAAGTCACTGGACTGCTGGAAACTGCTCATAGGACTTTTTGAAAATCACAGGAAAACACTCGTAAGTATCGACAATCAACTTTCACAGGACATTTTCTTACTGCTCAGTAAATGAAAACGTTTTCAAGACTGGACAATTTGATTAATTTTTGTGCATAAACATTATTTTTTTCACTGTAAATAATTAAGAGGGAAAGTATTTTTGTTGATATGGGTTTGTAATGAGTTTCTTTTTGTGGTCTTTCTTTGGTTTTTCTGTAAACGAATGACAATGTTTGATTATCCTTTTTGTTCACTGTATATAGTTGCACCTATTCTTTTAAATTTTTCTAATAAAAAAGATCAAAAATAAATATGGATCCAGTCTCAAAATGAGCACCTTGATATTTGCTATGGGCTTTGTTGCCATTCAAACCCAGGTGTAAATACTTGCAGGGCAGCCTAAAGCTCACTGCTCTCATTAAGCCATAAAAAGGAAGAATAAAAGTCAGTTCAAGTGTTTAATAAAAAAGTGAGTCAGGAAATTTTCCATATACCAAACTGAAAGATTGTTGTTCTCTACTTCAAAAACAATTTAGATTATAAAATGGAAAAACTTTCTATTTTTTTATATTTCTTTTTTTTTAAATCAATCAATAACATGGATACATAAACCTGCATTTTATATCAATGTTAAATGCTGTTTAAAGTAACAGACTATAATTAAAAATGTCTCTTGACCATTACTGGTTGTCGATTTTTAATTGTTACCCCTGGTTTAAAGCAGAAATTGTCCATAATGTCACTGTTTATTGCAAAATTAAGAGTTTATTTCATTGGATCTGAGGGGTGCAGCCAAAAATAGCCCCACATCAGGATCATCCCTCCAACAAACTTTTTCTTTTGACAGCGCAGTAAACCTCTTAAGCAGCGGTCAAAGCTTCCACTCTTAGATTCCACTCTGAGTGTCTCACTCTCCCTTTGTCATAATCCAACTAACAGCTGACTGGGAAATAACTGAGGAAATCTTCCACTGGGCTGACCCATTGGGGGCATCTTATCTAAGAACCAAGTTTGGGTTCACTTAGTTCCTTACCACATGCTGGGTTGTGTATACCTGGAGTAGGAACATCTGGGTTAACGATAACAACTAGTCTATTTTATATCCAGCCAGGAATGCTGGCTCGTAGCGTTTTGCTTCACTCTGATGCTTCACACAGAGGATTATTTCCAGTTTGCTGATTCTTAAAGCACTTATTTGTATAAGTTAGACCTTTTCTATTTGACCGATATCTGTCGTCATTCTTCTATCCTCCCTCCTGCTTTGCTCATGCATTATGGATGCTAAGTGATGGAGCATTTAAAGCAGTTTAGTGTACTGCTCCCTCAGTGCCTTCACTTAAAATATTCACACTTAGAAGCACTTGGTGCCTTCTGGTGAATCCCCCAAAGGATTCCGGCTGCTGCAGAACTGTTTCCGTTTTTTTCTACTTATTTTGAAAGTCAAAGTACATTTTGTTCACCTGTTATCATAAGCATGAAGGAGATTGTACTGTAGAGAGTTATGGACCTGCTTCAGCGCTTCTGCTGAGCTGCAACCAAACTTGCATTTCAGAGTGCTTTGAATCTTCCACAGTGGGAACATACTATTGGTAAATCTGCTGGCAGAATTATTCTCTCAGTCTAATCTTACGGTAGGTTTTCTAAGGAGCATATGCACTCTTATTTCAAGATAAAAATCTAAAATAGGGATGCACGATATTGGGATTTTGGCCGATATCCGATATGCCGATATTTTAAAACTCATGAAGCCGATAACCGATATCGATACCGATGTTAAAGCTGGACAAAAATAAGTAGTCATTGAAAATAGCAGTTTTGTTATCCATTTCTGACACTTTGAAAAATAATATACTCAAATATTTTTTCATATGCTGATATCAAATAAATTTTTAAAAACGCGGTATCGATCTATTTTACTCTCAAAATCTTGTGAAATTTCATCGTTCTGTTACAAACTCTCGTGATATTTTGCAAATTCTTGTGAGATTTTGTTAGTAAAATAGGTCGATACCGCGTCAATATATCAACATATAAAAATATGGCAACATTTCGTGAATTTTCGGGGGATTTCGTAGCATAACGATGACATATAGCAATATTTCATTAGTAAAAGAGATTGATACGGTGTTTTTAAATGGCAATGTATCAGCATATGAAGATATTTTGATATTTTAATGTATCAATATTTTTTCCCTCGTCTTTAGAAGTCTGTAAAAAAAAAAGTTTTTTGAGGAAGAAGAAGTAGCATTTATTTTTTTTTTTAGACTTTAGAAACTCGGAAGCTAATAAAATATCGGGTTAAATATCAGTGGGGTGGCCGATGTCCGATATTCAGTTTTAAGGCTGATACAGGCCGATACCGATAGGGGGCAGATTATATAGTGCATCCCTAATATAAAATATTTGAGACCTGTTCTCATTTTATTTATCTATAAAGCATGAGGTTGCATCTTAAAACAGGAAAAGTTTGGTTTTATTCGGCATAAGACGGTGAAAAAAAGTATAATTCATCTATCTGAGCCAATTGATTTTAAATGCTACAAACATATCTCCTCTGAGGCGCCTACATCATCTGTAATCAATTTCACCTCCAATCCGACCAACGTTCAGCATCAAGCTTCCCGATTTTTGTGACAGGCTGCAAGAAAATGTAGGTGGCAGAATTGATGAGTGTGAGGAAGAGGAGGAGTACGGCTTCATCTCTCCTTCCCCCCCATCCACCTTCTCTCTTTTACCCAAGGCATGTTCAGAGACAAAGTCAAGCAGACAGAAAGGGCTGCTGTACAGTGCACGCGTGTTCATGACGTGTGTCTCATGCATTATGCGGAGAGACCCTGCAATGACGTCTACAGAGACTCTGTCCCTCTGTGCACATTTGTGGGTTTCCTGCAGTCAGACAAGCACGTGCATGCAGCCTGAGTGCACAGAAGCACATGGCACTAATGCCTTATTCATTCTGACACACAAACACACAAATGCTGTGGAAATGAAAGGGGGCAGCAGTGTGCTCTAAGGTGCCAGGTTTAACTGTATAGCTGTAGAAGGTAGGTGCGCAACGGTGACATCTTTGTGTCAAATGCGGTTAAATGATACTTAATGCTGCAATTTTCTAATTTCGTTCTACCTATCTACGGTCATGGTTCTTTAGTTCACCTCTATACTTAGCCAAAGCTAGCAAATTAAAGCTGCCATTCTGTTACTTATACTTAATTTAAACCTGATTAAGATGTTTGTCTAAAACAAAATGCTGTGTTTTTTATGGCTTCAGGAAAGATAAACAAAGTACCTTCCTTTAATACACCCCCACCATGGACTTCTCTCCCTGCAGCCCTCTGGGAAGAGGCTTCGCAGCATTCGATGCAGGTCCAGCAGATTCCAAAACAGCTTTTTCCCCACCGCCATCAGACACACACTGACAACACCAAGCCAAAGCACTGCATAATTGCACCATATATGTATTTTAATGCTTTGAACGTCCATAAAAAAGCATTTTTTTGCACCATGTTTCTTTCTCCCACACTGTTTACATCTGATCATCAGAGCACTTTAAGTAATGGAAATATGAGAGCTGTACAAACTGAAATTTGGTTTTGTATACACTCTTTGTATACAAAATGACAATAAAAGCTGTCTAAGTCTAATGGTTGAGGTAGGCAGAAAGAGAAAATGGTACAAATGGTTTCTGCAAAAGGTTCTGATGGTATCAAAGCCAACCGATCTCATCGGTTTATAAAGCATTACCCCGAGAACTTCCTCCGCTGTAGGCCAAATGGTTCCAAGGGGCCACGTTTATTCCAGTTAATAAAAAAAAAACATTTTAAAGCAAGTTTTCTTCCTTTTACTTGTTCTGGAAAGCAACATTTAAATAAAGTAAAGTTGAAAAGAATAAATCTAAGAAAATGAAATGATGTTTGCATGAGGGTCACCATTATTCCCGCGTTAAACAGATCAGGGGGCCACACATGTTTACTCCAGGGGGTGCAAATCCCCTGGTGGTGTTCCGCTTTTACAGACCAGAGGCACTCATACAAGAAGGCAGTGCATGATGAGTGAGTAACACCTTGAGGCATTGGGACGACTGGATGTTATTTAGGAATATGAAAGTTCTTTGCTTAAGAAAAATTATATTTTCACTATTTCTTTCTTTAGTGTTTCATATAAAATGAAGTGGACTTTGTTTTTTCTAATTAAGAAAATATAAGAAAGTTCAGTGTGTGAACACCTTTAAAGGTTCTGTCCTTCCTGGTCCGAGAAGTGCATAATTAAGCTGAAAGGTGTTTTTGTTGGTAAATGTCAGCAGGCTGTCAGAGCAGCTTTTCATTCTACATTTTAAGCCAAAATGTTCTGTAAACCCTGAAGGACTTTGATCAAACGTCTGCTGAACCAGCGTCAGGCGTTCAAGCCTCTAAAACAAGTGGTTAATAATGGAGGCCTGTTCTGTGGTGCTCAGCTCGATACATTGATCCCACAGAGGTCTGTAACACTCATCGTCAAACTCCTCTATGCTGTGGGAGTGGACTGACACCTGGGAGGGGAACTATGTCACATTGGAGCGTCTGAATTACGCAGAGCTCTGATGATGCAGCGGTTCAAGGCCTGCTGGTCTGAGGACGGAGAGACTCTGGTGGTTCAGCTGCATTCCTGAAGCTCTGATAGGTCCAGCAAAGGGGCTTACAGCAGTCACACCGGTGCAGTGTGAAATGGCGGGGGGACTGGTGTTGCTCTGCTAGTGTGTCACACCCATTGATCAGGGCGCGCTGCAGTGGGCGTGTGGGCGCTCTGACCTGTTTGTGCAATGGAGTGTGAGGCCAGCGGATGCCGTTTCAGGGTCACCGCTGTGTGGGTCGAGTCCAGGAGGCCGTCCTGTCTCCAGCGGCCGCCCGCTCGCTGTCACTACTACTGTTGTCACATCACCACTAGGTCACATCTGTGTGATGCAGCCTGAATCTGATGGACGGCTGCTATTGACCTCCGCAGATTCTCTTCGCTCTGCCGTAGTTTCACAAAAACAGTTATCTCTCAGGCGCCAACGTAACATACTGGGACTTTTTTTATGGATTCTGATATTTGATGTTCTTTCACATACTCAGATGCAGTCATGATTAAAGGAATAAGCAGCATCATTGCTAGGATTTATTTTGTTTGGAAGCATAAACTTGTTTCTGCTGTTGTTTATAGATCTCCATCTGCATCCCTGCAAGGGTGATTGTTGGTTTAAAGGCTTCTTAGGTGCTTTTAATTGAGAAGGCAAATAAATCTGAATATATATTTTTTCTGCTATAGCAGGGTTAACTAAATAAAAAGGTTTCACACCCATAAATGCTCCTCAGGAACTCGTCTTCTGCAAACCAATTATGAATATATGAACATAACTTCCCCCGTCAGATTTTCTTTAAAGTATCGACCAGGGTTTTCTTGATGATTTTTAAGATTTTACGCTAAACAAGCTCCATTTCTGTCTGTCTGTCTGTTTTAAAGGGCTATATATAAATAAATAAAAGGTTTCAACCATACATTTTAAACCTTTTTTGGATTTTACATGTGACAATTTAAAAATTTGATCCGAAAAAGAAAGAATACAAAACTATTATCAACAATCCTATTTCAATTTTTTTATTTGTAGTCAGCCTCCATGGGTCTATTCTATGTAGAACCTCATTCCTCTGCAGATCCAGCTGCAGGTTTGTCTCTACAAACTGAACATCCTTCTTTCAGCCTGGCGTTAGCAAGCAACATACATTTTTAAACATTTGCTCAAATATTCTGTTTAATCTAGATCTGGACTTTGGCAAAGCCATTCTACAACATCAAGCTTCTTTATGCTTGTGTTATTAAATGTCCAAATGTCCGCACCTATGCCCCTCTGAATTTCTACACAGGGTACCTAGAAAAATGTGTAACTACATGGAAGGTATTTATTTTATTATTCCTCACTCCTGCAGGTGAGGGATAATAAATCAACATCTTTATAATTTAGCT
The DNA here is from genome assembly GCF_016077235.1 of Cyprinodon tularosa. Classification (NCBI taxonomy): domain Eukaryota; kingdom Metazoa; phylum Chordata; class Actinopteri; order Cyprinodontiformes; family Cyprinodontidae; genus Cyprinodon; species Cyprinodon tularosa. The sequence goes on from NW_024039660.1 coordinate 172,322, forward strand.
CATAAATGTTACAATGGTGAAAAGATTGTAAACAACTCTTTTAAAGAAATATTGGATGACATTAAGAGGCTTTGAGAACATAGGAAAAAGCTGTGTTCTCAAATTTTGCACGTTGTGATCTACCCTGGCTGTAGCCAGATTGATATGTGTGGAACTGAGTTGAGTTCTACATTATCAATCTGGTATGGCTGCCGTTCAGTCTGTCAGTGAAAAGGAGGGACATTTAGTTCAATACTTGGAGCAGATTGGGTAACATGCCACCTAGTATCCGCCTTCCATTATACACTTTCAGCCAACTGGGTTGTCCATGAGAGCCACCAACGGAGACACAATGATCACAATAGGATTCATCTGCAGCTTCTTGAGTGTTTTCACAACTAGTGGGGTAAGCTGATAAATCAAACTTCTTCCAAATCCTGTAGGAAGAAAAGCACAGACATCTTTCCCATCTACAAATCTAGAAAGTGCTTCTCTTTGCTCATGTTTTGGGGGGCGGAAGTGGCGTTGGGTGTAGGAGTTGCCCTGAAATCGAAGGGTTGACAGTTCAAGCTCCGGCTTTCCGTGTCACCTGCATTGTCTACTGATGGTCGTCAGAGGGCCCAGTGGTGCCAGTGTGTGTATCGCAGCCTCGCTTCTGTCAGTGAGCCCCAGGGCAGCTGTGGATACAATGTAGCTTCCCACCATCAGTGTGTGAGTGTGTGGATGACTGACTGAATGTAGTGTAAAGCACTTTGGTCAGATCTCCTGACTTGAAAAAGTACAGGCCGTTTACAATTTAAACAATAAATCTTCGCTATTCTAGCTAAAACAGAGTTAATTGTAGTATCAGCAGGTGAGTCCTCTGGCGTAGCCATGTTTGTTATCCCCCGGAAAAGCCCTTCTGACTGTCGTCATTCCTACATGTCCCAGCCCAAAAAAACACTGTCCATCCATCCATCTTCCTCTGCTTATCCGGGGTCGGGTCGCGCCCAGACTTCCCTCTCCCCAGCCACTTCTTCTAGCCCCTCAGGAGGAACCCCAAGGCGTTCCCAGGCCAACCGAGAACATAGTCTCTCCAGCGTGCCCTGGGTCTTCCCCGGGGCCTCCCCCTGGTGGGACGTGCCCGGAACACCTCACCAGGGAGGCGTCCAAGAGGCATCCTAACCAGATGCCCGAGCCCAGCCACCCTACGGAGGAAACCCATTTCGGCCGCTTGTATCCGCGATCTCGTTCTTTCGGTCATGACCCAGAGTTCATGACCATAGATGAGGGTAGGAACGTAGATCGACCGGTAAATCAAGAGCTTCGCTCTTTGACTCAGCTCTCTCTTCCACATGACGGACCGGTACAGCGCCCGCTTCATGGCAGACGCTGCGCCAATCTGCCTGTCGATCTCCCGCTCCCTTCTTCCCTCATTTGTGAACAAGATCCCGAGATACTTAAACTCCTCCACCTGGGGCAGGACACCCCCCTGACCTGGAGAAGGCACTCTACCCTTTTCCGGCTCAAGACCATGGCCTTGGATTTGGAGGCACTGATCCCCATCCCGGCCGCTTCACACTCGGCTGCGAACCGATCCAGCGAGAGCTGCAGATCATGACCTGATGAAGCCAATAGGACCCCATCATCTGCAAAAAGCAGAGACGCAATCCTAAGGCCACCAAAACGGATCCCCTCGACACCTTGGCTGCACCTAGAAATTCTGTCCATGAAGGTAATGAACAGAATCGTGACAAAGGGCAGCCCTGGTGGAGTCCAACTCTCAACGGAAACGAGCCCGACTTACTGCGGGCAATGTGGACCAGACTCTGACACCGGTCATACAGGGACCTGACAGCCTGTATCAAAGGGCTCGGCACCCAGTACTCCCGGAGAACCCCCCACAGGGCCCCCTTTCACTATCAGGTAAACCTTTAATCTCACCAACAAATTGGCAAACATTTTCATATTCATTCATATCTTTTCAAGATGTTAGAAAGTAAAAATTATGTTACAGTTTTGAAATATTTAAACTTTCAGTAAGACAAAATATTTGCTTTACATCAACCCTTCTGTTTACATCATCAAACGTAATTAAAAACACTTCTAATTTATTTCTGTGAGTGTGTTCCCCTGCTGAGTTAAAGGAAAATGTAAAGAAGTGTAAAGAAAAACAAACCTTCTGAAATTATTCTACTGTAACTTTATGCTCGTTATCAAAATCATCATTTTTGTACAGATTGTTCAGACTTTTGTTCCCAGATAGAAATAGCCCAACTGCACCATTCAAGAACTTCTCTCCACATGTATCTACAGCTCATTCTAGCTGCATAAAAAGCCCCTGTGAGGAAATGCTTTTAAAAAATCGCAACCCTTGTTCCCCCATTTTTTCCCCTCATTTTCTCTTTTTTTTTTTCTTTCTTTTGTTTAAACAGAAAACCCGTGGCTCGTTGGTCACTGAGGGGCAGGTTAACATGCTCTGAATGGCACAGTGACATTTATTCATCCTACACTTGTCAACATGTTGGCAAACAGTTGCCTATATTTCCACATCCTGTAGACACAGTTTTTTTTTGCTATTCTGATGAATGTAAAGTCCCCCCTTCCCCCTGCGGCTCTGTTTTTATCTGGGAGGCTCCGGGCTGACCAGACTGATCCAAACAGTTAAAAAGTGACAGGATTTAAACCCGAACCGCTGGGCTGGAAAATCCTAAACGGGCTCTGGGAGCCGGTGATAAGTTCGTGATTCATAACTCCACAGTCAATCAATTGTTGATATGAAATTATTGAATGCTGCATCAGTAAACAAGAGATGGGGGACTCAAACATAGCAGGCTGCTCAGGCCTGTAATTGCTGCTCGCTGAATGCATTCACTTTTAATTTCCTTGACCACTAGGCGGGCAGTTTTCACCCCATCTTGGAAACACGGGGAAATTGTGAAATTCAAGCTCTCTAGTGCACCTCTGCATTGTTCTCTGTAGCTAGCTGAGTATTTTTGGGAGAGTTTATCCTTTCTTTTATTCTGTGCAAGTGTGAAATAGAAGTTTAATCCTTTTAATGGCTCTCCAGGTCATTAAGCTCAAACCTTTTCTTCTAGATGGTTGAACTAAAATGTCCTGAACTGCTTCTGTAGAACTTGATGTCAGGATTCTAAAGCTTGCTCCTTCAAACCAGACATACTGCAGCAATGACTCTTCTTCATATATGAATGCCTCTAACTGTATTCATGGAGTTGTTGTCATGCTGTCAGATGAGTTTATCACCAATCAGGTCCACTGATCGATAGTGTTGCATAAAACCTTGGAGCAGGCTGGTCAACAGGGACAGGGCAGGCTCAGAGTGTTGATAATGTGCTCAGTTCTTAATGCTTACGGTCATCATTAATGAAACTCATCACTCTTTATTTACTGTTCCCTGATTCTCCTCCTCTGCTCTTTGGGTAACCCATGTGCACCTGCAGGTAGCTGTGTGAACTTAAAACACAGGACTTTTATAATCCAGTCAGCTGGGACATTTGCAAAACCCTTACTCTTAGATTTTTTTTAGCATGTAAGGTACTTTTTGGGGGGGGAATCTGGGCAACATCTGCAGGAAGAAGGGTTTGCTTTGATAACGAACAATAAATCTGAATAAATAATCAATTAAAAACTCCAAAAACTTATTTTTACCATTTTAGTCCTTTTGTCTTCTTTTTGTTTTTCATTGCAGCAGTGTTACTTTGGGAGAATCTCATTAAATGCAGTTACTAAGACATGTTTAGTGATATTAATTAGGTGTGTGCAAAATAATCGTCATGACGATGCATCAGGATTGAAATTTTTGTGATCTACTGCATCGATTCTTGATGCCAGGAATCGATTCTTAATTTTTTTTAAATGAACAAATAAAATACATGAATGGTTGGTGCACATCCGACAAAAGCAAGTGGAATGCAACTTCCAGTCCAGTTGATGTCGCTTTGGATGTATTGACGCCCGCTACCTTGTGTCACAAGCATTCCCGGCCGCGGGATATTGCGACGAGTTTTCATAAACAAAACATGGAGGAGGCTGAGAAAATTCTCGTGGCTCCATCACATTTCAAGTCAGATGTTTGGATGCATTTTGGTTTAAAAACAAAAAAGGTAAAAAAGAAATTGATATGACGCATGTAATTTGCAAAAGGGGAAATTTCATACATTTGAATGTTTTCATTTCATGGGTTTAAAGGACCATTGAGGCCATGTAAACTGCACTGATTATCCTTATTTAGTTATTTTAAGTTTTATAAATCCTAAGCACTTTTTGTCAGTGTGTCCACTCCAGTAATATTATAGTAGTAATAGTAATAGTAGTAATAGTAATACTTCTGCTTTGTCTGCATTCAGAAGAGAGAGTTAAGAGTCATCCAGGTTTTTATGTCTTCAAGACATGCCTGTAATCTATCTAATGGGTTAGCTTCATCTGGATTTATAGAAAGATATAGCTGGGTATTATCAGCATAGCAGTGAAAATTAATCCCATGCTGTCTAATAACTCTACCGATTGGGAGCATGTATAAAGTAAAGAGAATTGGTCCTAGCACTGATCCCTGTGGTACTCCACAGGTAACCTTTGAGCATGTGGAAGATCTGTCATTAACATGAACAAACTTAAATAATCTATCAGATAGATAAGATTTAAACCAGTCTAGTGCTGTTCCTTTAATTCCAACTAAATATTCAAGTTTTTCTAAAAGAATAATATGATCAACTGTATCAATTGCAGCACTGAGATCCAACAGGACGAGCACAGATACAAGTCCATTATCTATGGCCATGAGGATATCATTAGTGACTTTCACCAGAGCTGTTTCAGTGCTATGATGAGCTCTAAAGCAAGACTGAAACTCTTCAAAAAGTTTATTATGGTGTAAGTGATATCTTATCATGTATCTTCGAGTAATGATAATAAAAACATTAAATATACATAGGATATAATCTTTCCCTGATTATATTTCTGGATGTAAATCAGACCAGTTGTTCCTGTCTAATGTTTTGTTTTGTTATGTTTAATAAAGACATAGTTTTATCAAACCCTGGTTGCGCTGTCAAAGCATTCCTCACTGAGAAGAGAACAATCAGACCCGGTTCTGTTCCTTGTGCTGAGGTGGGTTTGTCTGCACCGCTGTGTGTTTTAATTGGGTGTAGAACAGGAGAGGAGCTGTTCTCCTCTTGGTTTCTCTGACGGTTGTCTTCTGTACGAGGATCAGAAAAGATGCAGACCATCTCAGTGTCTCTAGTCCTGCTCTTAGTTTACCCCCCACCCCACCACCCCCACCCCGGTTTCTCTCTCACAACAGGAACATCTTGAGCTCTTCCTCCATTCTCTTTCTGCTGGTATCCACAAACTGGCAGAGGATGCTCATTATCTTATCTTCCTGTTGTTGTTCTGTGAGCGGAGAAGAAGAAGAAAAAAGGAGGGCAATTATAGTGCGGCTCTTGCAGCGAGCCCAACCTTTCTATAATGAGGAGATGTCCTCAAGCAGGACGGACTGCCTGTGTGCTTGCTGAAGCTTGCGGAGACTTTATGCAAATGCAAACTTTGCAATTTAATTCAAAATGTGACCAATAAAAACTGTTTGTTTTTGTGCCATGAAGCTTTTCTGCGTGAGCGCGACGTCTTCTGTTAATATATCCACAACAAGCAGCTTCATGATGAGAGCGTCAGAGGAAACGTCGGGTTTGATCTGCCTGCTGCACTGATACCTTTTAATGGAATGAAATAAAGTGATTTTCCGTTAGGTAATGATGTTTTGTGTTTAGGTGCTTTTCTTATGTTTGGTGTTTTTCACAACATATTTTAGCAATCAACAGTCTTTAACCAAATGAGGGGGGAGATCCCTCGAATCAAGCTTCAAACCTCCTGGGGGAGGACCTCTGCTAAGATTTAAAGCTTGCTTTTCTGAAATTTTAAGAAATATTGAATACCATTTTATTTGTCCTATTATATTTAGGAGAAGAATAAACATTTGATCTTTAAATCCTTCTAAAAGATGCTTTTCGATTTAAAGCTGTTATTACTGTATTATTACATGAGCCACAAACAGAATAAATGGCTTATATTCTTTCTAAAAGTCCAACCAATAGTTAATTTTTGGAATTTAACCATGTTATTTATTTATATTTTTTTTGTCGCAGCCATCCTAGATGAGCATTTTTTTGGAGATTACTGTTAGCTCTTGTTCTGCTTCAAGTTCTGCGCTTAGAGTGACCAATAGAAAGTGCTATGGTAGTATGCTTGTCTGTGCTTAGCTCTCTACCAAACAACTCTCAGTCTAGAGCTGGCTGAGCACATAATATCAGGCACAGGGGGCAGCAGTGGCAACAGGGTCTCTACCTAAATACGAGTAAATTGATCCAATATTGGATTGGTGTGTTGGGACAATTTAGTACCGCAAAAATAAAGACCAGGAGGACATCAGGGATCTACAGTCCGTCCATCCGTCCGTCCATCCGTCCGTCCATCCATCCATCCATCCATCCATCCGGGGTCGGGTCGTGGGGGTAGCAGCTTCAGTAGTGAGGCCCAGACGTCCCTCTCCCCAGCCATTTGGGACAGCTCCTCCAGGTGAATCCCAAGGCGCTCGCAGGCCAGCTGAGAAACAAAGACCCTTCAGTGTCTCCTGGGTCTCCCCCTGTGCCTCCTCCCGGTGGGATGTGCCTGGAACACCTCAGCAGGGAGACGTCCGGGAGGCATCCTAACCAGATGCCTGAGCCACCTCAACTGGCTCCTCTCGATGTGGAGGAGCAGCGGCTCTACTCTGAGTCCTCCTTGGAGCTCCTCCCCCTGTCTCTAAGGGAGAGCCCAGACACACTACGGGGAAAACTTGTTCCAGCCGCTTGTATCAGGGATCTCGTCCTTTCGGTCATGACCCAAAGCTCATGACCATAGATGAGAGTAGGAACGTAGATTAACTGGAAAATGGAGAGCTTTTCTTTTTGGCTCTGCTCTCTCTTCACCACAACAGACAGGTACAGACTGTCAATCTACCGCTCCATCTTCCCCTCATTCGTGAACAAGACCCCAAGATTATTATCATCAACCAGCCCCAAAAACAAAAGCACCTCCTTTGATGCGACAGTGGCGTTGGATGTAGGGGTTTGCCCTTAAATAGAAGGATTGACGGTTCCCCGACTCTGACTTTCATTGTTGTTGTGTCCTTGGGCAAGACACTTCACCTGTATTGTCTACTGATGGTGGTCAGAGGGCCTGGTGGGGCCAGTGTATGGCAGCCCCGCTTCTGTCAGCTAGCCCCAGGGCAGCTCTGGCTACAATGTAGCTTGCCACCATCAGTGTGTGAGTGTGTGTGTGAATGGGTGAATGAATGTAGTGTAATGCGCTTTGGTCAAGTCTCCTGACTTGAAAAAAGGTGCTATATAAGTACATGCCATTTACAACGGATCCGTCTCATTTTTTATCCCTATATATTGCTGCCACAATCAGGCAGAAAGTTCAAGGTTCCACTTGCATGGAAAAATCTACAATTCTTAAAATGACAGCTGTTTACTGGATCAGCTTAACAGAATCCAGCTTTCTTTTAGTGGCTTGTATGCATTTAATTTATGTCTTTATTTGCTTTTATTAAGGTGTTTGTGTAATTATGTGGGAATGGTTGTTGATTAAACCCTTTTCAACCACATTTTTTTCACATTTGGGAGAATAAAGTTTATTCTTGTCAATTCATGGTTAAGTGTGAACTTTAGTTTTGGATTTTTACAATTTCATCTTTTTAGAGGAAAGTTTTCCAAACACATAACTTGTTTGTAAAACTTGTTTATTTTCTTCGTAGCTTAAAAACTGAGGCCTTTACCGTCTGAGATGGAGCTGGTGGGATTTTGGTCATTTCACATTCTGATGAAATCTACTGGGATGATTGGAGAATTTTTCCTCTTGGGAATGAACATATCTGTAGAGTGATGGACTGAGGTTTTTTCCTGATAACACTTCTACATGTGCATGATCCTACATATCTTCTATAAATCAGTTGTTCAGAGTGTTATCTCTTCTTCCCTCATCTGCTGGGGTAACAGTATTAGAGCTAATGAATAAAAAAAGTTCAGCAACCTAATTAAGAAGTCCAGCGGAATACAATTATGAACAATATAGCATCCTCTTCAGAAAGTTTATAAACAGTAAGAGGCTTCTGCAGATCCGAATCAAGACAGACCAGTACAGAAGATCCTTTCTGTCTACAGCTATCGACACCTACAAAACTGCTTAAAAAAAAACAGCCATTTTTCTTCTTTACACACATATAGGATCTGGAGGAGTAAACTGACAAATCTCTACTCCACAACCATTCAAAAATAAAGTTTTTAAGTCTTTATTTTAACTATCACTATTTAGAGAATTAATTTCATTTCTTTTTCTCTTTGTTACTTGAATTATGAACTCTTTTTTTTTTTTTTTTTTCCTCCAGTTTGCTCGCAGTATTCCCGCGGTGTCTTCGCCATCTTCGGCCTGTACGACAAGCGCTCAGTCCACACGTTGACGTCCTTCTGCAGCGCCCTGCACATTTCCCTCATTACGCCAAGTTTCCCCACTGAGGGCGAGAGCCAGTTCACCCTGCAGCTCCGGCCGTCCATCCGGGGGGCGCTGCTTTCCCTACTCGACCACTACGACTGGAATAAGTTTGTCTTCCTGTACGACACAGACCGAGGTGAGTAACGGTCATCTTTCGGCTAATCGGTATGTTTCTGATGACAATCAGCTGTTGGTGTCAATTAGTGGGCTCTGTTTTCTGGTGAAATATCAACACAGTCAGATCAGATTCAGAAAAATCGTCAGAAAATTTGCTGATTTTTGAAAACAGCTCTTTGGTTAGGAATTACAACTAAAGCCTTTTTAGTTTCCTCATTACCATTTCAATAAGACAGTGTTCAAACTCAGATTTTCATCAGAGGTGGAAAGAGTACTAAAAAATTTTAATGAGTAAAAGTATCTTTACTTTGCCTAAATTCTACTCAGAGTAAAGTAAAATTACTAGTGCTGTCAATCGATTAAATTTTTTTAATCGCGATTAATCGCATCAATGCCTAACTTAACTCGCGATTAATCGCATTTTAATCGCACATTTTTTTCCTGATTGAAAATCATTTAAATACTGTCCATGACATACAAAAAAATACATACAGGCTAGGTTTGTGCCAATGTTCTTTTTTTTAAATGAGAACAGGTCACAGATACTGATTTATGCCATAGAAACATATGGCAAGAAGATGGGGAGGCATGTAGCAAAAAATAACAAATATGTAGCCAAAACAAAAAGGCCCTGAAAACAGGCTGATGTAAAAGACAGTCTTTAAAGTTAATACAGTCTTTTGAACAAAGACAAGCATTTTACCCTACTGCTATAAAATGTAGTACAGTTAACATTAGATGTTAATTAACCAAGATAATAATGAACAATTTTCAATCAATACATCAAAATCAATAGACCGACATCACTAGATGGAGGTAGTCTATGCTCTAGAAAGTTACTTTTCAGCCTCTTAACAAAAATGAGAACACACACACAAGCACCCACCCACCCACACACACACACACACACACACGATACTGACCTGTGGCGTACACAGACAGCAAGAGTGCCGTAGCAGATTCCATTTCACCTCAGTAATCTGTTTTCTCAGCGTATTTCAGGTTGCTACTAGTTACCAGACACTCAACTTGTTTGTTGGTGGTGGGGCTTAAAGAAAAGGCACTAGAGTCACCCAGTGTATGAGCGTCTTTTTTCCTTGAGGAGCTCCGCTCTCGAAGCCTATGAGAAATGCATACACTGGGGGAAAATAGCCCCGCCTTTCCGCAGGCTGCAGCGGGATGTACTTGGAAAATTGTACCATAAAACCACATAGCGTTAATCTCACGTTAAAAAAATTATCGCCGTTAAAATGGCGTTAACGCGTTAACGCGTTAATAACGCGATAATTTTGACAGCACTAAAAATTACCCATCTCAAAATTTACTCAAGTAAAAGTACAAAATGACTTCATTTAAAATGTAATTTGAGTAAAAGTTACTTAGTTACTTTGAGTTATTTAATGCAAAAAAAGGATGAGTCATGAATCGAATTGACCACAAGGTGTTTTAATCAATTTCAAGGCGTTTTTCAGTGGACATCCACACTTGCAAAAGATCAGCTGGGCTAAGGAACATACTTCCTCACAGCACAAGGACAGTCACAACCTGAACCATAAAGTGCAAACAATTTTTAATCCTACTGTCCAACAGACAACACCATGATAACGAACTTACCGCATCATTTTTTACGTAAACTGGATGTTGATGTTTTAAAAGCCGAAAGCTCAGTTTTGTTGGGCAGGCACGTGTTGCACTGCATTATCACATTGTTCCCTTTTGTGCATTTGAAAACAAATAATCCGTCCAAATATGGCCGATGGTTTTTCTGGCTTTCGTCTCCAGAATATGTTTCTTCTTCAGGCCTTTCCTCATCCGTACTCCCTAAGTTGTGATTAGCAACTGCCATCTTCTGAAGCGCAGCGCTGGATTATGAGACAATACAAAGGGTAAATGCAAGGCAGGGCCACATTTCATTTTTTCACCATCAGTATTTTTTTATTTTTTTTTACTCAGTAACGTGAGGGGGTTTTAAATGTAGCAAAGTAAAACTATTTAGGTTAAAATTTACTCGAGTAAAAGTAAAAATTACATAATTCAAAAACTACTCAGAAAATTACAACTTACTCATAAAAAGTACTCAATTACAGTAACTTGAGTAAATGTAATTCATTACTTGCAAACCCTGATTTTCATCAACTTCAGTCATATTCGTTTTATACTTGAAATATATATTTTCAATATAAATTGAAATCTCACATCAAAAGCACCTGCTATTTACCAGCTTTTAGGATGTTTCCATTCTTGTTCATTAAATACTAATAAAAGTATGACACCATATTACCTAAATGTTAGATACATTTTCTATAAAAGTAAAATTTCAAACTGTGGTCTCTAATGTACCATTTTCAGCATAACTATCATAACTATAATTATTATCTATCACTATTGTAAAGTAATAAAGAGAATAATTCTATCCAAACCAGCCTTGCCTTGAAAAAATAAGTAAAAAGAGGGATTAATTTCTCCTTTTCCAGAAGACAATAAGGAGATTGTTATTCTTTCTTGGTAGCAGCATCTAGCTAACGTTCATGTCAACTATGAGGAATCCTTTTAAAGCCACTCTGCATTCTAGAGTTGATTTTAAATCAAGCATATTGGAGGGTTTTCTTTCTGAAACAACTTTTTTAAGCCCAATTCACAGCATCACTGTCAGAGATCGTTGGGACTTGACTTTAGTTATCTATTAATTTATTTATTAAGCCATTCAGAGGTTCCTTGGGTCTTTATCTTGTGATCTGGAGGCTAGAAACAGATCGTCAGGCATTTTCTTTGAGGATTCTTTACTAAAGCCTCTGTCACACCTTGACAATTTAGACCAGCATATGCCTGACGTACGGAAAAACTGGCACACAAAAAAAAAAAAATGGCAGAAACTTTGACATACATTGGATAAGTTATGGGTCAGTTTTGTATAAGTTTTGAGCACGCTGAAACAGCTGGCATATGTCAACATACGGCAAATACGTTGAGCATGCCAGTGTATGCTTATACATGGGCCATAAATTACAGGTAATGTATCTGATCGTTGACATACGTTAATTGTAAGTTACTCATAATATCAACATATCTGACATGTCCTAGATGACCGCTGGACTTACAGCTACTCTATAATGGCGAATTGGCAGCGTTTTGGTATAAAAGGGGTTTGACGGGATTAAAGTTCTCCTCCAGACTTCATCCCCATCATAGGGTGAGCATAAAGGTGAGTGTGATGGATCCTCCCTGCGTTCACACCCACTACCAAAAAACTTCCTTGCAGACATGACCCTGAATCTGCTGCAACTGCAAACCTTCTTTCTGTCTTTTTCTTTTTTCTTTTTATTGATTTATTTATTAAACAGCAATTAGGTTAATACCGCAATCAAAGAAGTCTTTTATGCAGGCCAGGTGCCTCCGGGCGCATTGCTGCCCCCCTCTAGACACATTACACATTACTAGGCATTACACTGTTGTGTGTTATGCATAAGTTAGGCTGTTGTTGGACATAAGTTCTGGACTCGTTGTGAATACTCTATTTATACACCCCAAACATTTTAAAAATACATAGAAAGTTCTGCATATGCCAACATTTTAGGAGATTCTGGGACGTCAGGCTGGCTAAAACTTCAAGGTGTCACAGGGGCTAAAAGAGCAGAATTCACGCTTCCATTAACTCTAGCAAGTCCTCCATATCCTGCAACAGCAAAGCAGCCCACACCATCACACTACCTCCACCGGAATCATTGTGTGAATTATTTTCTGGTTCTGAAAAGGTTATGTTTTACACCAAATGTAAGTAGATGCATATTTTACTTTTTTGTCTCACTAGTCTACGGAAAATTTTCACAATTATCTCAGGGATAATTGAGATATGGCTTTATTTTGCAAGAAAAATATGAGAGACATATCTTTGTGTTCTTTTGGATCAACTGTGAGTTTGCCCTTGAAAGTGACCATTTTTGTCTGGTGTCTCTTATGATTCTTGTTGAATGATTTCTGACCTTAACTGAAGCATTAAAACTAGCAAAGCTGTAGGTTCTCTTCTAGGATGAGGTGCTTAGTAATTGGGTTGAACAGTCACTTCTAGTAAAGTTTTCCAGTCATAGGTTCTCTCCATTTGAGGATAATGGTTCTCATTGCCTGGTCTAGACTCCAAACAAGAAATTTATTCAAACTGAATAAAATTTTTGTCAGACTGAGATAACATTTGGTCCCGATCTTAAAAAAAAAAGAAAATACTGTTTTGATAGATCTGTTTTTGAGGAGTAGAAATTCCTCAGATCAATTAGAAGTCACATCTTTTATCGTTTGCAAAAGTCCAGCTCTTTGAAAAACTCGTCAGCTCACCATAGATAACCTAAAACCAATATGGTGAAGAAATCAGAACTTCACTTAAGCTTCCTCCTTTATATTGATTGCTTTAAAAATTTCCTCCCACTCTTACTCAGAATATCACTCCTTCAAATCAAAGAATAAAAAGCAAAAAAACTGCTTTTTGATTAAATGCTTTTGACTTTGGAAAAATGACTCAGCCAGTTTCCTGTGCAGAAGCCTCAGAAATTAGGCTTTAACCTTTTTCCAGATTGATAAATGATAATTTTTCAGTTATTTTTTCTCTTTAACAAATTTATTCAGTATGAAATCCATCAGTGCAAAAAGTCCCTGGAAATGTTTCCTGTTGGGAGAACAGTAAAAAAAAAAATGTAAAACTAACTCATTTGTGATAAAAAGGCTCCATGTCAGGAAGTTATTTCTGAGGTTATATTTCCTGTTCTGCTTCATTTCTCTGTTTCCTTTCTAAGTTATGATTTTAATGTTTAATATCAAAGTGAAACCTTTAGAAAGTGTTTTACTTCGTTCCCTACACAAGGATGACTACTCGCATTCCTGTGAGCAGAGTCAGCCGGTTTGTACGTATTCACTGCACCATGTCACATTTCCATTACGAGACAGAAAGGATACGGGCTGCTGCCTGGATCACATCTCCACATCTCGCTCTCATACATTTTCCAGAAGGCAGGCAGAGTTTTGCTCTCTCCTTCTCTGTGCCTCCTTAAATGTTTGAGCAGATTGGCTGAACGAGGCTGCAGCATGAGAACCGAATCTCCTCAGAAAAACTCATTCCCCGCCTCTCCATCTCTTATCTGGGGTCACACATGCTTGACCGGGTAAAAAGCCTTCTCTCCTCTCAACAAAGGGGATGTGTATCTGATCAAGTGTTCTCCAGAAACAACATGGGATCCTGTTTGAAACTGCGCCACCTTGCAGATGAGCCAAGGACGCAACGTGACTTTAATGCCGATGATTTCAAAACATGTGACACTTAAGGGTAATTGTGCAAAAACAGGAGGAGCACTTATTTCCTTGTATCCTAAGAAAAGGGCAAAAAACTTGGAGCAGATTAGTTAGAGGAAACTGAGCTTGATTAACCTCATGTAGACTAACGACAATTCAGAAAAAGAGTTGGTTTCATGGTAGTTGAAAGGCAAATGCCTGAAAATCATAAACTCTCCCTGTTTGCTATCTGTAAATTGAGAACCGTAACATTTCATTAATCAATTAAAGTCCTGCTTTGATTAATTTAATTGTTTTCAGTATCTAGTATAATCTTTCTTTTAGTTCTTAGTGCTACCTTTTTGCCAATTGATCTATATTTACCTATACAATAACTTCCCATTGTGTCATTTATGATTTCCTTAAATGCAGCTCAATAAAAATATAAAACCCACAAGCTCATATGACAAAAGTCTGCACACAAAACATGAAGACAAAATAATAAGAACATTTAATAAGACTTGTTTTAATTTAAGTAAGCATATCGTTTTGGTTACATTTATACTTTCCCAGCAATGAAAAGTTGCTGTTGGTAGACACCACCTGACTTTAACCACTAGCAAACATCTGTCTAAGTTGCTTGGAGAATTATCTTCATGTTTTGATTACAGCAGACCTACTATTGAACCAGTGAATGGGGTATTTATGGTATTTAATGTAACAGCATTGAACTTTTGTACGGATGGAGATATCTTGCTCTAAAGTTCTATATTTGGCTGTTGAAGGTTTTGTTGTTTTTGTAGCCTTCAGCCAACCCAGTCTCATGGGAAAATGTACCCCCACTACGTTGGTCCACACTGCAAAACGTAGTGGAGGTACATTAATGGCCATTTTTTTGTGGTACTGTTACGTTTCTTCTGCCTATACGCTTTCTATTGTTTTACGTCCTAGTCACGTGACTTTCAAGATTCCAGCTGGGAGAAGAAAAAAAAAATATATAGATGGCCGACATTCGCTCATTTTTTTGTGGAAAGATTAATGACTTGAGTTTGTTTTTGCATTAAAATGAGTTTTGATTACATTTCTAGTGAGAAATGTATAGTTTGTTGCCAGAATATTTACTCAGGGAATGTACATATTCACTTGCTTGTTCGTTTCTTGCAAAGATTTTTCAAGATAATGTGAAACTGTAACATTTTGGTATAAACATGGCTGAGATTTCTCTAACTTTTAGTGGGAAAATCAATCATTTCAATCAGTTTCTGCATTTAAATGGGTTTTGATTACATTTATAGCGAGAAGTGTAGGGTTTATTTACATAATATTTACTTAGTGAACATATATAATCACCCGCTTGCTAGTTTTTGCTACGGTTTTCGGATCTCGTCAGGATTATGTGAAATTGCAACGTTTTGGCTGCTACCCATCGCCTAGCATTTAGTTTCCGCCCCGATTCAACATTGAATCCTTTGTGATTTAACTCCATCTGACGGATCAAACCCTCGCCACTGCATGCGTTGCGTCTGAGGTTGATTTTCAGATCAATGCATTACAGGTGCTGGTCATAAAATTAGAATATCATGAAAAAGTAGATTGATTTCAGTAATTCCATTTAAAAAGTGAAACTTGTATATTATATTCATACATTACATACAAACTCATATATTTCAGATGTTTATTTTGTTTAATTTTGATGATTACAAATGACAACAAATGAAAATCTCAAATTCATCATATCAGAAAATTAGAATATTGTGAAAAGGTTCAAAATTGATGGCCCCTGATGCCACACTCTAATCAGCTAATTAACTCAAACCACCTGCAAAAGCCTTTAAATGGTCTTTCAGTCTAGTTCTATAGGCTACACAATCATGGGGAAGACTGCTGACTTGACAGTTGTCCAAAAGACGACCATCGACACCTTGCACAAGGAGGGCAAGACACAAAAGGTCATCGCTAAAGAGGCTGGCTGTTCACAGAGCTCAGTGTCCAAGCACATTAATAGAGAGGCGAAGGGAAGGAAAAGATGTGGTCGAAAAAAGTGTACAAGCAAGAGAGATAACCGCACCCTGGAGAGGATTGTGAAACAAAACCCATTCAAAAATGTGGGGGAGATTCACAAAGAGTGGACTGCAGCTGGAGTGAGTGCTTCAAGAACCACCACACACAGACGTATGAAAGACATGGGTTTCTGCTGTCGCATTCCTTGTGTCAAGCCACTCTTGAACCACAGACAGCGTCAGAAGCGTCTTGCCTGGGCTAAAGAGAAACAGGACTGGACTGCTGGTGAGTGGTCCAAAGTCATGTTCTCTGATGAAAGTAAATTTTGCATTTCCTTTGGAAATCAAGGTCCCAGAGTCTGGAGGAAAAGAAGAGAGGCACTTCATCCACGTTGCTTGAAGTCCAGTGTAAAGTTTCCACAGTCAGTGATGGTTTGGGGTGCCATGTCATCTGCTGGTGTTGGTCCATTGTGTTTTCTGAGGTCCAGGGTCAACGCAGCCACATACCAGGAAGTTTTAGAGCACTTCATGCTTCCTGCAGCTGACCAACTTTTTGGAGATGCAGATTTCATTTTCCAACAGGACTTGGTACCTGCACACAGTGCCAAAGCTACCAGTACCTGGTTGAAGGACCATGGTATCCCTGTTCTTAATTGGCCAGCAAACTCTCCTGACCTTAACCCCATAGAAAATCTATGGGGTATTGTGAAGAAGAAGATGCAATACACCAGACCCAACAATTCAGAAGAGCTAAAAGCCACTATTAGAGCAACCTGGGCTATCATAACACCTGAGCAGTGCCACAGACTGATCGACTCCATGCCACGCCGCATTGCTGCAGTAATACAGGCCAAAGGAGGCCCAACTAAATACTGAGTGCTGTACATGCTCATACTTTTCATGTTCATACTTTTCAGTTGGCCAACATTTCTATAAATCCTTTGTTTTTATTGGTCTTCAGTAATATTCTAATTTTCTGATATGATGAATTTGAGATTTTCATTTGTTGTCCTTTGGAATCATCAAAATTAAACAAAATAAACATCTGAAATATATGAGTTTGTATGTAATGTATGAATATAATATACAAGTTTCACTTTTTAAATGGAATTACTGAAATCAATCTACTTTTTCATGATATTCTAATTTTATGACCAGCACCTGTATGTCGTGGCATATGGGAGAAACTAATTAAACTAGTTAAAAAAGGATCATGGGTTAAGATCGGATGTGTTTTATTTGGAAATCTATGGCAAGCCAAGAAGGTCATATTTCGCATTGAATTGTCGCGTTAAGATTGAAGTTAACCCGCAAAAAACGCGCGTTCTCCCGAGATTACGCCGCTTTTTACGCCGTCTTTTACCAACAAGCGCCGCCTTTTACGCGCGTCATGATAGTACCACAAGACGCGCGTTGTGTCGGTCAGAACGCGCGTTAAATACGCGCGTTGTGTCGGTCAGAACGCGCGTATGTAACGCGCGTTTTCCTAATATGATAATGATGTCCTCCCTTCTTTTCCCACAGCCAATGCATTTGAACTGGTTGCATCCAATCTCTGATCAAGGCAGCCAGACCAAGAAAGTTCAGCACAGATCTGCTTTGTGGAAAACTGCACAGACCTCAATGTTGCAGCATTGCCAGAATTCACTGCATTGCCGTTTCACAAAGCCTTAATTTTAGGAATATATCCACTACTTACACTTTGCTGTTATTTTGAATCCATTCCATGCCTATTTTCACGTAAAAACGTTTTGCATCAACATGCATCGCCAACTAATGTTTTGTATTCACAGGTATTAGAAGGAATGTGTCACCATTTAATACTACCGAGAGGTGGCGTGGTGACTTAGGTGACCGCCTTCAATGCGATGCTTTTGCTTCGTGGCAGGTTCGAATCCGACAGAGGCCGTCCAACTTTTCCCTTTATATTCTGTCTTGTCTCCAACCAAGCCCATTTATTTATTTTTTTTTTTCTGAGAATATAATCATAAATGTAGCCTACTTCACTGTTTTTGATCCATCACCATGCATTCTGTCATGTAAAAACTTTTTATATTGTACTAATAAAATGACTATAAAGGGGACACTTGTCTTCCAGAAAATTTGTCGGTCTGACTTGTTTTCTGTATATTTTCCTGCATATCACCAACCTTTTTCCATAATGCTTTCTACAGCCATGGAGCAACTGCTGTTAAAATTAAATTAACAGGAACATTTCTGATTAAAAGTGTTATTAGTGCAATGAGAAAAAACTTGCTTAGTTGAGCCAGTGGAGGTTTGATAATCCCGATAGCTCATGTTCTCTGTCTCCTACATATACATATAAATATATATATATTATAATATATATATATATAATATATATATATATATATATATATATATATATATATATATATATATATATATATATATATATATATATATATATGTATTAACCACGTCACATAAATGTTCTTTCAGTCTGCAGATGGCGCCATATAACGAGTAGGCTACTGGCAGAGCAGCAAACAGGTGTTTGCACCAAAGCTGGGGAACAATATAGGCAAGGTGTGTCTCTTTTTCAAGAGAGAACTGGATACTGGATTCTTTCATCTTATTTATTTATTATGAACTATTATCTATTTCCCACTACCTTTGACCACTAGTCAATACCTTTACTTATGTGTACTAGAACAAGATCCAAATGTGCAAGAGTCTAATTACATTTTCATTGTGGAGTAGGAGACAAGGTATGGGTGCAGCACCTTCCATTGGGGGTGTATCCAGAAAACAGGTACTACGTTATTTAGATGTTACATTTAATTTTAACTGCAGTTGTTCCGTGGCTGCAGAAAGCATTATGAGCTTGGGAAAAGGTTAGTGATATGCAGGAAACATACAGAAAACAAGTCAGACAGACACATTTTCTGGAGGATAAGTGGCCCCTTTAATGTCATTTTATTAGCACAATGTAAAAAGTTGTTACATGACGGAATGAATGGCGATGGATCAAAAACAACAGAAGTGGGCTACATATATGGATTATATTCTTGATTAAAGGCAAGAGAGAATATCAAAGGCATAGGTTTGATTTCAGCTTTGGTAGGGACACTATTGGTCTTCAGTTTCATTGGTCTAATGTCATTGGTCCTTTGCAAAAAGATGCATACTCTTTTTTTTAATGCTTAATGTGAGCATCAGGCTTTGATGTGTTTAAAGAGAACAGCATAATTTCTTCCTAGATTAATACAAATCTTATAAGCACTACACTCACTAGATGCTGTTTAGCAATGTTTGAAGCATCACTGGCTCTGTTCAATGTGCAATTAGGACTTTTTTCCACTTTGAAAATGTTTGCATTTAAACTTACCAGTAAGACAGAAGGTAAATACGTTCCTATTTAACCAAATATAGTCTAAATATGCCTGTTATATGTTGACGTATCGTGTTTTCTTTTGAAGATGTATAACTGTACAGAGGTAAACAGGTGAAATCCACTCTTATTCTAGGCTAAAACAGGCGAAAGCTTCTGACTGCAGTTCTGTGAAGAAGCAGGAGATAGTTTGGATTTTTGGAACTTGAGAAATGAAAGTAACCAAAGTTAGGATTTCTTTTATAAAACAAAATATTCTGAGTCAGACAGGAGTTCTGAAAACTGCTGTTGAAATGAGCAGTCTGTAATCTATCAACATTTCTGATTCCCTTTCACCAATATTTCTTTTCTATTACTGTTTTCCTTTTTTTTGACGGCAGTTCAGGTGTATATAAAAGCTTTTAATTTATTTTGTAGAACATAACAACACGAGAAGGATGCTGACGTTCTTCAATTTTTTTGTTTTCCACATAAAAATAGTTCTATTTAATTGATTCTACTTCTAGAAATAGGATGAAGACAAACAGAGGAACTCTATTTACACTGATTCTATTTTTCTAGATTTCCACACAGTACATAAGTAAATTAGTACATTAATCTCTGGTAAATAATGCTTCAATCTGGCTGTTTATTTTGGATACTATTACATTACAGATAAGATAGTGTTATATTGTCTTTTATAATTGTTAAAAGTGATTTTATATTTGAATAAACTTTGGCTGATTCTTAGTGTTGTGTTTATAGATGATGCCACTAAAAAAGAAAATAGACATAAGGAGCTATTTAAACAGCAAGCAATATAGGATGATGATAAAAGGTTGTTACATTTAATCCTTTACTATTATAGACGCACTTGTATAATAGAAACATTATATGAATGTAGGAAACAGATATAATGATGCAGGGCAGCCTCAGGGGGAAGCAGCTGCCCTTCACTGCTGCATGATGGAAGAAATGTGTTTGGAACGTTACCATAAAATAAGGGTTGAAACTAATGATTATTCTGCAAATTGATTAATCTGTTGATTATTTTTTTGATGAATTGATTAATAATCAGATCACCCAAAGGTTCCTTAAAGTAGATTTTTTTACGAAATGACCCCAGGTGAAACAGAAACGTTTCCTCTGGAGGAGTTCTGGATGGAGAATATTGACAGACTAAAAATTTTTTTTTTGTCCTAAATGCAAAATATTTACATATTTTTTCATAATCTTGGTATAATTCCTGCTCTAAGTGGGTCGCTCTATTGGCTTAAAGGCACATTTTAGTGGCTCTATACTCCAGTTATTGATTAATCAATTACTAAATCAGTTGACGAATATTTAAATTATTGATAGATGTGATTAATTGTTTTAGCCATAGAACAAATTTATGAAATGGGCTACATAGACTAACTACAGCCCAGATGTACAACTTGTACAGTGAAGTTAATATTTCAAAATCCTCAGTGTCAGTTCCTCTTATAGTTCCAGTGCACATGTAAATACAATACATTTATTTGCCGTCCGTTGAATGTATTATTTTGCATGACACAGAGAGAGCATATTAGATAAAAAAATAAGAGTGGATTTCACCTGTTTACCTCTGCACAATTATACATCTTCAAAAGAAAACACGATACGTCAACATATAACAGTTCATATAACAATAATAGTTCATAATAAATAAAAAAGATAGAAGAATCCAGTATCCAGTTCTCTCTTGAAAAAGAGACACACCTTGCCTATATTGTTCCCCAGCTTTGGTGCAAACACCTGTTTGCTGCTCTGCCAGTAGCCTACCCGTTATATGGCGCCATCTGCAGACTGAAAGAACATTTATGTGACGTGGTTAATATATATATATATATATATATATATATATATATATATATATATATATATATATATATATATATATATATATATATATATATATATATATATATATATATATATATATATGTATATGTATATGTATATGTAGGAGACAGAGAACATGAGCTATGGGGATCATCAAACCTCCACTGGCTCAACTAAGCAAGTTTTTTCTCATTGCACTAATAACACTTTTAATAAGAAATGTTCCTGTTAATTTAATTTTAACAGCAGTTGCTCCATGGCTGTATAAAGCATTATGGAAAAAGGTTGGTGATATGCAGGAAAATATACAGAAAACAAGTCAGACCGACAAATTTTCTGGAAGACAAGTGTCCCCTTTATTGTCATTTTATTAGTACAATATAAAAAGTTTTTACATGACAGAATGCATGGTGATGGATCAAAAACAGTGAAGTAGGCTACATTTATGATTATATTCTCAGAAAAAAAAAAATAAATAAATGGGCTTGGTTGGAGACAAGACAGAATATAAAGGGAAAAGTCGGACGGCCTCTGTCGGATTCGAACCCGCCACGAAGCAAAAGCATCGCATTGAAGGCGGTCACCTAAGTCACCACACCCCCTCTCGGTAGTATTAAGTGGTGAAACATTCCTAGTAATACCTGTGAATACAAAACATTAGTTGGCGATGCATGTTGATGCAAAACGTTTTTACGTGAAAATAGGCATGGAATGGATTCAAAATAACAGCAAAGTGTAAGTAGTGGATATATTCCTAAAATTAAGGCTTTGTGAAACGGCAATGCAGTGAATTCTGGCAATGCTGCAACATTGAGGTCTGTGCAGTTTTCCACAAAGCAGATCTGTGCTGAACTTTCTTGGTCTGGCTGCCTTGATCAGAGATTGGATGCAACCAGTTCAAATGCATTGGCTGTGGGAAAAGAAGGAAGGACATCATTATCATATTAGGAAAACGCGCGTTAAATACGCGCGTTCTGACCGACACAACGCGCGTATTTAACGCGCGTTCTGACCGACACAACGCGCGTATTTAACGCGCGTCTTGCGGTACTATCATGACGCGCGTAAAAGGCGGCGCTTGTTGGTAAAAGACGGCGTAAAAAGCGGCGTAATCTCGGGAGAACGCGCGTTTTTTGCGGGTTAACTTCAATCTTAACGCGACAATTCAATGCGAAATATGACCTTCTTGGCTTGCCATACAATTCAATGCGAAATATGACCTTCTTGGCTTGCCATAAGAGAGCATACATAATCACCCGCTTGCTAGTTTTTGCTACGGTTTTTCGGATCTCGTCAGGATTATGTGAAATTGCAACGTTTAGGCTGCTACCCATCGCCTAGCATTTAGCTGCCGCCCCGATTCAACATTGAATCCTTTGTGATTTAACTCCATCTGACGGATCAAACCCTCGCCACTGCATGCGTTGCGTCTGAGGTTGATTTTCAGATCAATGCATTACGTCGTGGCATACGGGAGAAACTAATTAAACTAGTTAAAAAAAGGATCATGGGTTAAGATCGGATGTGTTTTATTTGGAAATCTACCGGATCCTTTGTGCATTTAACTTCCTGTTTGGTGCGATCTCATTGATGGATTTTGACCAGAAGAGGAACTCAAAAAAAAAAAAAACAATTTAAATACACAACCAGCATATCTGGAATCAGTGACAGAGAGCGACTGGGACCAGAAGTTTATTAATTTCTCCCCACTGATTTCCATTCAAAATGTTTTCGATCCCACCGGGCTCTAGGGAAGGGGCGGGCATACCGCCACCTACTGTTCATGAGTGTGTAGCAACATTGTTTTACATCTATTAAATTCTATTTTTTTATTTTGTATTCTGAAGATAAATAAATAATGCTTTCCTTAATCTATAAATATCTTTTATATTTCCTTTATTTCCCAATAATCCTTTAAGACTCCATTCTTGGCCTGTCCTCTTTTCAATTTCTTCCTTTCAGGTCCAGATGTTTTAAAGTTCATCAATACATGTTCTACATTTTCTATCTCTCCACATCCTTCACATTTATCATTATTTTTCCTCCCTATTAAGTATAAATTGTCATTTAAATAAGTATGACCTACTCTTAATCTGATCATTATTATTTCTTCCCTTCGGTTTCTCTCATTAATATTTCTATTTAATACTGACTTTTGTACTTTATATAACCTTCTTCCTTTTTATCTTCATTCCACCTTTTTTTTGCCTTTTTTCAATTTCTTTCCTCTTAATAAATGATTTTCCTTCCCCTTTCCCTAAAGGAATTGTAATTGTTATTTGTCTACTTTTCATTCCACCTAACTTTCCATTAATTAGGTTGAAAACAGCACTTTGTAGGCACCCAGTTTCTCTAACAATGGGCCTTTTTGGGTTACCCTCCATGCATTGGGTGTCAGTTCAGTGGCAGTTCCAGAACATTTTCTTTGGGTTGACCAGGCAGTACAATAATGTGCATGTGGCCAAAAAGTAATAGGGATCAAATTCGGTTCAGAGTCAAGCTATTGGGATCAGGCATCAGGTTCAATTTGCATATTTTCTTAGCCAAAACAAGTATTTGTTGGGCTACTGTAATTTTGAATTGAAAAACGTCCTGAATGGGAAGTCTTCAAACTTGAAAAACAAAGTCCAAAGTTTTTTTTTTTTTTTTGGAATGATTATGACCTGGATGTCTAAGAATCTTCACCAGCTTATCAGGGAAATGAATGCCCACAATGTCTATATTCTCCAAAAGAGAATAACAGAACAGACCTTCATGAGGCCCTTGTTAAAGCTATGCACATATTTATGCATCTATGCTCTTCAAATAACTTTCTGGTTTGACGCAACATTTACATTAAATGGGTTGAGAGGTTGTTCTTTACCAGTAAATACATAAAAGATTCCCAGATGACTGCCGATACAAACTCTCCCCTATAAAACCTAAAACTGATTCTTATAAGAGAGTAAAATCTGTATTAGTCTTCATTAAATGTAGCATATTGTTGTAAATAATCGATTGCTTTATTTTTGGTGTCAGCTTTTGGTCAATATGCTAACCTTAAAAGGTCAAAGTGGGAAAATGTACCCCCACTACGGGTAGTAGTGGGGTAGTAGTATACAAATTAGCAATTAAAGGGGGCAATAACAATTACAATTACTTTAGGGAAAGGGGAAGGAAAATCATTTATTAAGAGGAAAGAAATTGAAAAATGGCAAATAAAGGTGGAATGAAGATAAAAAGGAAGAAGGTTATATAAAGTACAAAAGTCAGTATTAAATAGAAATATTAATGAGAGAAACCGAAGGGAAGAAATAATAATGATCAGATTAAGAGTAGGTCATACTTATTTAAATGACATTTTATACTTAATAGGGAGGAAAAATAATGATAAATGTGAAGGATGTGGAGAGATAGAAAATGTAGAACATGTATTGATGAACTTTAAAACATCTGGACCTGAAAGGAAGAAATTGAAAAGAGTTGAAAGGACAGGCCAAGAATGGAGTCTTAAAGGATTATTGGGAAATAAAGGAAATATAAAAGATATTTATAGATTAAGGAAAGCATTATTTATTTATCTTCAGAATACAAAATTAAAAAATAGAATTTAATAGATATAAAACAATGTTGCTACACACTCATGAACAGTAGGTGGCGGTATGCACGCCCCTTCCCTAGAGCCCGGTGGGATCGAAAACATTTTGAATGGAAATCAGTGGGGAGAAATTAATAAACTTCTGGTCCCAGTCGCTCTCTGTCACTGATTCCAGATATGCTGGTTGTGTATTTAAATTGTTTAGTTTTTTTTGAGTTCCTCTTTGGTCAAAATCTGGTCAAAATCCATCAATGAGATCGCACCAAACAGGAAGTTAAATGCACAAAGGATCCGGTAGATTTCCAAATAAAACACATCCGATCTTAACCCATGATCCTTTTTTTAACTAGTTTAATTAGTTTCTCCCGTATGCCAGGACATAATGCATTGATCTGAAAATCAACCTCAGACACAACGCACGCAGTGGCGAGGGTTTGATCCGTCAGATGGAGTTAAATCACAAAGAATTCAATGTTGAATCGGGGCGGAAGCTAAATGCTAGGCGATGGGTAGCAGCCAAAACGTTGCAATTTCACATAATCCTGACGAGATCCGAAAAACGTAGCAAAAACTAGCAAGCGGGTGATTATATATGTTCACTAAGTAAATATTATGTAAATAAACCCTACACTTCTCGCTATAAATGTAATCAAAACCCATTTAAATGCAGAAACTGATTGAAATGATTGATTTTCCCACTAAAAGTTAGAGAAATCTCAGCCATGTTTATACCAAAATGTTACAGTTTCACATTATCTTGAAAAATCTTTGCAAGAAACGAACAAGCAAGTGAATATGTACATTCCCTGAGTAAATATCCTGGCAACAAACTATACATTTCTCACTAGAAATATAATCAAAGCTCATTTTAATGCAAAAACAAACTCAAGTCATTAATCTTTCCACAAGAAAATGAGCTAATGTCGGCCATCTATATATATTTTTTTTCTTCTCCCAGCTGGAATCTTGAAAGTCACGTGACTAGGACGTAAAACAATAGAAAGCGTTTAGGCAGAAGAAACGTAACAGTACCACAAAAAATGGCCATTAATGTACCTCCACTACGCTTTGCAGTGTGGACCAACGTAGTGGGGGTACATTTTCCCATGAGACTGGGTTGCTTCAGCATTCAGAGCTCTGTCCGTGGTGCTGAACTGCCAGTGCACCTCACTTCCATTTTCTGATGGATTGTTGAGGTTTGATACATTCACTCTGTGAGAATCAGAGGTGAAGCTTGTTCTTCTGCTTCAGAATCTGCAGAGCTTTCTAAAGCAGATTTCTGGTTACATCTTCTATTGGACATTCTTCTCAAAACAGATTCAATCAAAGCTCCTTTTCATAAGTTTGTCTTGTATGTCTTGTTTTGTGCAACTGCTGCTTTAACCCAAGCTTTTATGGTGTCATGAACCCAAAAATGAAGATTATTTCTCTCTACTTTATATTTGATTATTGTTTTTTGAAGCAAAGCAGGAATTATTTTTTTAATCTTCCTTGTTGTACTGACAAATTAAATTGAATCCAGTAAACATTGGCCAGCTTGCATCACCTTAAACTCTATTTTCTCTTTTGTAGTATACATATCTCATAGAGATCCACCGTTTTAACAAGCGGTGCATAGCTTGTGCTCAAATCTGTATTTGTTTTATGCCCTCTAGTGGAACGTCTAACTACCTCAGCTGCATTTATTCAAAAGTTTAAGATGCTTATGTGCATCTCCTAAGAAGCTTTCATTGAGGAAGGTGAACTGAACTTTCTATGGAAATCTCAAAACCACAAAATGTATGAAAGTAATATAAATGTTTCAATATATGACCAAAGGCATTACATAGACATTTAAAGTAAATAAAAGTTTAGATTTAGGCTTGAAATCCTTTGAGATGCAGTTTGACAGAAACGGAGACAGAATGACAGCTTGGTCTCTGAACTCTGTGATACCTCCACTGGCTAATGATGCTAAGGCATCATTAAAGATACCCATAAACAAAACCACTATTTTGTATTTTTCATGGCTCTGGACTTAGCTACTCTCATTTAAGATAACTGAACAAGTAAAAGCTAAATTGTTTCTCATTGGAATAATATATTAGATTTAAGTTTCTAAAACATTTGATGAAATTGTAAAAATGTAACAAAAAACGACTTAATTTTCTTGGTTAAACAAACCTAGAACTAACACAGAATAATGTAGAGTACAATATGTAAATAATCTGATATTGCTATTTGTAATTCCCTCTCAAGTCGAAAATCAGGAAACCAAGTCGTTCTTTTAGTTACTGGCTTTAATCACACAAGAAGCATGATAGTGTGCCGTGAGAACTGTTAAAACATACAGAAAGAAAAGCAAACAAACTAATTATTTCCCCGAAAAGACATCAAAGTAAAAAAGCAAGCATACAATATACGACTCAACAGAAATTCTTCGCGTTACATTTTAACGGTCAAACAAAGTAAACAGTAAATTAAACTAAAATGTACCTCATTGGCCGATTTCCCTTGAGAGTAAAATAAAATCTTCAGTCCTTTATCCAATGTCCTTATCACTGGTGGCTTAGGCAGAGGAATCAGCGAGGTGTCTGCCTGATTGTTTGGTCCAGAACTACGTTACAGATCCACAGGTACCGACCCTTAAAGGTAACATTCAGTCGACCCACGGCTGCATCCCCTTAACCCCTTAATTAAGACTCGTTCCCCCGTATCAAACAAACAATATTCAAGAAACACATGAAATTATGCTTTTAATATTTAACCTTTATTACTAGAAATGTATGTATTTGTGAGCTCTATATTTTTAACTTAAATATTTATTCATCTATTATTTATTTATTTATTCTGACTTCGATGGCAGCTACACTATATTTTACCATAACATGCAAGAAAGCCAGACATTATGTTCACTCGCAATGGAAAACTTTACAACATATGCTTTCAGTTTTGAGATGATAACAAATGGATAATTGATTACTATGCAAAAAAGTCCAAAAAAAATCTGCCACTAGACACCAGATATCCCTTATAACCTGCCTGACTACAATTTTACTTAAACTGTAAGAAAAACTATAGATATCTAAAAAGACTCCTCAGTTACCGGGAATTCTCCCCCATCATTTTGTTTTCACTTCTTTCCTCAAGCAGTTACAAACTAATTTGACTGCTGGAATTTAACCCTTTCATCCATAGTGGTCACTACAGTGGACAGTTGTTAAATGGTTGTTTTCTCTTAAATGAACATGTTTTAATGTCACATTTGCACATATGTTACTACAGTGGACGCTAATGTATCATCCTGCCACTTGTCAAACTGCCACCTACTTGTCAGCCTTTGCAAGTGACTTTGTTTTTTCCTGGAAAAAAAAAAATGGCCGACAGAGGAGCACATGGGTTGTGAGGGAGAGGAATATCTGCTCATTCCTTCTATTCTAGGCGATCCTTGCAGGTAAAAAAAAAAATATGGGGACATCAGGTAACAATTAAGGAGTTAAGTATAAATTCCAAGAATTGATTCTGTGTTATTAAAAATTTGTAAGTAGTTATGTGTCCACTAAGTTGGACATTATGCAACTCCCTAAAGAAAGTATATTTTAAAAAAAAATTGATGAAAATGTTTTTTCATTCATAAAGAGTAATAAAAACACTTGGTAAAAAAATCATAACATATACTATCATGATTCATGCATGAAAGGGTTAAAGTTTGGTGTCTCTGAAAATCAGTATATGAAATCAGAGCCAAAATTATTATTTTTTTTCTGCTTAAGTGTCATATTAAGTATAACACAATGATAGTAAGAGAGTTCACTGTTCTCCTGCAGGCAGCCATTGGCTGCAAAGCTTGTTGCTACAGTAGATGCCTCTTTTGAATACTGCATCCAAGCATATTAAAGGAAGGTTCAGTGGAGGGAAAAAGTGTAAAAAAAATGTTATCAACTATTAACTTTCATTCAAGATTCCAAGCTTGAATTACAACCGAAGTCAAAACTTCATACTGTAGCAATGGAAAAAAAAAAATATGTTTAAAAAGATTTTTTTTTTTTTTATTGTTCAGGAAACCTGTAAAATTCGATGTTACTGGGTTTCAGGTTTGGTAAAAATGCAGAAAATGGATTACTCATTAAAAGAATATGCTACAAATTTTGTGGAAATTACAACAGTGTGATATAAAATAAAAAGAAATGTGGATAAAAAAAAAACCAAGGCTTTACAACTTTCACAGCCAGCTGCACATTTCTTATCTGTCATTTTCTTTCCTTCAGTTTTGTTCAGTCTTGATTTAGAAAATCTGTTTTGCTGCGTGCAGCAGAACGACTGATTATTTTCTCCACTTCTAATCACAACATTTTCTTTCTTCACTGAGCTGGAAAAGTGCTGAGTGTTGAGCTCCTGAATGCTCCCTCATCCTGTTTTTATTCCTTTGCATGTTCCCTTCTGTACATACTGTCCAACCTGTGCGGCATGACATTAGGAGGAGGCAGACGGAAAACTGTTTCCCTCATTCTTTCGTTTTTTTTTGTCTAGAAGAGCTGAGTGCTGCTTTCATTTAAACGTCATTGATGCTTCGCTGAGGAATCACACGCTTCTGGATGCGCATGCGAGTGCTTTTCAGAGGGCTTCTGGGTGAAGGCTGCAATGCTTTGGGCCTGGGGGATTTTTTTTCCACACACACAGCACCAGGCATTCATCCAGTGCTGAGCATGATAGAAGTAGAATCAGCCCACGCACCGCTGAGCTCCGTCAATGAGTGGCCGCCTGATTCCCTGCACTGAAAAAGCAGAGACACTGGAGGAGTGTGTTTACTGAGCCACTGCTCTACCCAGGTCTGCCATGAATGCATACGCTCACTGACGCTGGCAGAAATTAAAGGGAGCCTTCCAAAAACAGAAGGAGATAAAAAAAAAAAAAAACAGAATGAGGAAATAAAAAGGGGAAGCCTTAAAAAAAAAGATTGTAGAACTTTATGAGTAAATGAAGAGGACAATAAGGAAACAAGAAATATGTTATTATCCCTTTAAAGCCAAGTGTATAATATTTGATACAGGAGTTTTTGAGACTTCTGTATCATCAGTGTGATGTTTTTGTTGTTAAAACTGTCATGAATAGAGGACAGATGGACCCAGTATTCAGGAGAGACAGTCAGTAGGAAAGTTCAAAAGGTTTATTAAAATAAAAACAAAACAAAAGTGGAGCTGTGGCTCGCGGACACTCTGGTTTAACAGTCCAGACCACGAGTGTCCCCAGTGCTGCAGTCCCAGAGGTGATGCTGGAAGCTGATCCTGGTGAGGGATCCAGAACAGACAGAAACAGGCAGGATCCAGATCAGGCAGGAACAGAGACAGGTGGCAGGATCCAGACTTCCAGGCATCCACAGGCTTCCAGGAGGGTTCAGAGTCTTACTGGGACCAGAAGCATGACCAGTTGGTCACGCACAGGAGCAGACAGGATCAGGTGCAGACAGGCAGGCACAGTGGAAGAGGGTAGCTGAGACAGGACGTAGGAACCGGAACTTGAAGCAGACTTTAAACTGGTCTCCACCCAGGAGCCAGGCTTACTTAGATAAAAACTGAACCTCCCCCCATAATGAGCCAAAAACCCAGAGGACTCCACGGGGGAGGAACAGTGGACGATCAGGAGACGAGACAAACACTAAAACCCTCTTTCCACTGGCAGCTAGGATCCAGGACATGAACCAAATAAAAACTGAACAGAAAGACTGACAGAAAGACAAGCAATGATCTGGCACTGAATGCTCAGGCTGAACTGAATATAAACCAGAGGATACAGGTGAGGGGAATAAATTATAATTGAGGCAGGGAAGGAAGAGGGCAGGTGAGGGGAATTACTAATTAAGGGTGAGCAGACAGGCCAGATCATGACAAAAACACTAATTTAAACATTTCGATACACAAATATTATACATAATTGCCTAATGTATAACATTTTATGCACTTAAATTATCAAATTTAACTTATACAACATTTTTCAAAGTAGTTCAGTGACATTTAAATTTAGAAAAATTCAAATGTTCTTTTAATTATTTCATGGTTCGGGCTTTAAAGGGTTAGTATTGATTATTATTTCTAAAAAAAACTTTTAAATAAATATATATATATAGCCTATATATATATACTCATCAAAATTAACCAGATACAGTAGCAGCCAGTCAAAATTTCCCCATTTTCCTTGATGGGCCCTTGGATGGTCTCCTAAGATTCCATTTTTATACATCAGTATTTGTACTAAAATATTTGTTCTGTCATAATTTGTGGACATTAAGATCTAAAGAGAAGTTTCATCTCCTGGTCAGACCCTGTAATTCAGTGAAGGGGTTGAGTCAGAGTCAAAATATATGCATGCCCAGGAGAAGGATGGGGTCACTCCAGTGGCTGGAAGTTGGAGTTTTTTTTGCAGGGTGTTGCAGGGAAATGGTAGCCTCGTGAGACCATCCTGATCTCGCGAGCTTTCAAGATTTCACTCGCTAATCAGTCTGGAGACTCTCCGTTGAAGAAAATTTGGAGCTGTTCACCAAACGAACGTTCAATCAGCGTTGGCTTTGAGGCGGGTTGAGGTGTGACGCAGCGAGAAGCGCGACAGTTCAGTCTAAAGAACATGGCGGCTTCAGCCGATGAAACTAGCGTCAGCGTGGCTATCGAGCAAGTTTTATCGGAATTACAGAGTATTTCTTCACTGAAAGAAGAGCAAAACACTGCTCTGGAGGCTTTTCTCAGAGGAAAAGATGTTTTTGCTCTTCTCCTGACTGGTTTCGGCAAGAGTTTGATCTATCAATAGGCTCCTCTTCGTCGTTGCTCTGTTACGTCATATGCTTCGTTGATCTGATTGGTTTATTTGGCCCGTCTATCACCAACATAGGCCAATCAGCTAACCAGTATTTTCCCAAAATTACTGCAACGGAAGGATTCCAGATGGATATAAGGAGCAAATCCATCTGGCGGAGTCAGGTTAGGGAAATGGGCTGTTTGACTGGGAAGGGTCATTTTGAATGGCTGCTACTGTAAATGCTTGAATTACTTTACAATCAGTGTAGTAGATAAATTTAAATTTTTGAAATGCTGACTTGAATAAAATTTTCTTGTTTGTTGTGGTGCTGCTGCTGCGTTAAAGTCAGCAGCAGAGAATGAATAAACACAAAACGTGAGAGGAAGGTTAAATGATCAACTGAATAGGGAAAAAAAAAAGGGAAGATTATTACAAAACAAGTAATAACAAGTAAAGAGTGTATGGAGAGAGAGACTTTCAAATACATAAAACAGAAATCAGAAATGGAGTAAAATAAAACTAAAGGAAAATTGGAGAGGTTGAAAAGAAAAAGTAATCTGAAAGATGAGGATATTGGGTAGAAGAAGGAGGAGGAACTCCATAGCGAGGAAATGGGATTAGAGGAGGAAAGATTAGAGGAGGAAATTGGAAAAAAGAATGCAACAAGCAGGTGATGGAAACAAAAAGTCAAGTGAGAAAATATAAGAGCATTAAATAAGGAGAGGTTGAAAAAGACGGAGCAAAGAAAAAACATTACAGAGCTAAAAAAAAAAAAGGAAAAGAAAAACCAAAACTAATGAATGAATTAAAGGACAAGATGCTAGAAAATGAAACAAAGTGAGAAGAAATGAAACTTAAAGAAGAGGCTTAAATTAAACCAAGAGAAGGAAAAAAACAACTGCCAAAGTACTGTAAAAACCGGTTCCTGAAAACAGTCACATTTCTTTGAAATCTTTTTGAATTGAAAGAATCTGCATCTAATCACTCTGTGCAACAACTGAGAACAATAGGAGCTGTCAACGCAACAATTCATCTTGCAGTCAATCAGAAAACCAACATTTCTCTCTGAAAAAACATGACTATGAAAAATGAAACTGCTCAGAACATTTTTCTGTTTCAGTCAGAAAAATACATGTGAAACACATTTAAAACATAAGATTTGCTGAAGGGAAATCATAGTTTATATCTTTAAGCACACACTGATAACAGACTTCATGTAACTAAAGAATATAGAAATGGAAAAAAGTATCAGGATATTTTGGATAAGAATCTGAAGAAGATGGGAGTCTGAAGTTTTCAGCAAATCACGCAGCCAAGAAAATGTGTTGCTTTAATTCTTTACTATCAAAGTTGCTCAAGAGATGGGGACTAAACCATAAAATAAAAGTAAGTGAAAAGAGCTAAAAAGAGGTCTCCTAAATTGTTATTCTTTGAGTAAAGCTTGTGTAGAAGGATGGATAAAATCAAGTGTTTCTATAAATCTTGAAGCTATAATTAACGACAAAGATCTTTCTACTAAGTGCACATTTGGATTATTTGGGTTGCTACTTATATTAGGTGTATATTTCTCATCAGCAGCCTCCTTAGAAATATATTTACTTTAAAAAAAAAAAGGCTTTTCACTGCTGATCCTCCCTTCTGGCATATAATAAATCAGTTTGCCATACAGTGCTGAACCCTCGCCTCACAGTGTTCAGGAAACAGGGTAAAGAAGGAGGAGCAGAGCTAACAGAACAACATGTTCCCACTCCCCACATGTTGCAGCTGCTTCCATCTAGTGTCCGGCTTGATTCGACTCGGCGCAGCAAGCGTTAGCATTAGTGGACCGACACCCACGCACGGATGCGTCTTTGACACTGATGCTGATTGCAGCTGGCTGCTTCTTCTCATACAGCCTCCAGGCTACACATTTATCAGCTGGTAATCAGCTGGCCCTTTGCACGCTTTGCTTCCCTCAGTGGCCACGACTGGAACTTCCTGTCCTTGCTCTTTATGCGCCATGTGGCACAATGAGATGTCATGCCTTATCACAATGTTGCAAACAGAGCGAGCAGCTGCTGCTGATGTGTGAGGTGGTTTTGGAAGTTCAGCACCTGTTGGGAGAGAGTCTTTGAGTCTGTTCACTAATGCTCTGATCGTGAGATTCTGGGAGTTTTCAGAACCTGCAGTTTATTTACTTTGGTCTGAATCAGTTGGAGGAGCTTCTTAATTAGTAACGTTATCCACTGATTTTATTTACTTTCACACACAGGCAAAACATTTCACTGCAATCCATGTTAAAAAGATAAGTCAGTTTATGGGTCTGAGCATGAGAACCAGATTTTATATGGGAAAAATTGCTGTTTTTCTGATCTGGTTGAAAAAACAGGGATTTATTCACGTTATTAGTAAGTCTCTAAGAACTATATCTGGCCATATTATCTGAGTCGTAGGAAAATGTGTCTGGAAGGCCACATTTACCTCAATACAACTTTAAAGATGCATTCGCTTTGATAAAAAGAAACCTTTTCTTTTGTTAGGTTTTTTTTCTATGGTATCCAATGGTACCGTAAACCTGTCTAGAGGAGGGCAATGGCTTCAGAGTTGCAGCAAACAGCTGGTAGCTTTGTTGGATCCAGGTTGGACCATATTCTGATCATAAACACAGAGAGTTCATTTTTAACCATGCTGAGACACCGCACCCTGTACCATGACTGCTGTGTTCAAATCCACATCATTGAACCACATTATCAGAAAAAACTGGTTATTCTAAATGGATAAAACGCCTCCAGTTTAGAGTCCACCTCAGATTTTGTGAGAAATGGAAATTGATGCTTTATGCTGTTCATTAAGACATTGCACTGTAAGAAGATTAATGCAGCACTCTGTCGATATTCCTCAAGTAATTACCTTAATTTCAGAAACATCAAAGGATCTTTCAGGTCAGTATGCAGAACCTAATGTATATGGATGCTCTGTACACGCAAAAACTCCCCTCTGTAACTTAAGTTATTTGAATCCCTAGCTAATTGAGTCATGTGACCTAAAGCACTGAGCTAACTAAGCTAAACAATCATGTTAGCCAGAAAAACAGATATAACCGTCTTCAGGTGGTCCAAAGTTGTCTGCTATTCAGAAAGAAAGAAGGAGACTGTTTCATTTTGTTTAAAGTTTTCAGCACTACCATTAAACCTGAAGCTCACAGGTCTAGCTCCCCTAGTAGCTAAAAGTGATAGGGTGCTAATTTAAACTATGCTAAACTTGAACTTGATCCCCAGTCGGCCTCTGCAGATGGCCGCTCAAACTGGGCCTTGAGATTTCTTTCTGTTAAAAGGGAGTTTTTCTTCTCCACTGTCGCTACAAGCATGCTTGGTGTGAGAGATTATCTTTGAGTCAATGAGTCGATGCAATCAACTGGTTTTCCTGTGACATGTGTTGTGAATTGGCGCTATATAAATAAACTGAATTGAATTAAACAGCATCACTTATTTAGAATTATTTTGCAAAAACTCTTTTTTACCTAAAAAGGGACAAAGTTTTTACATTTTACCACAAGTGACAGGATTGTGGTCAGTTACTAGATCCACAGAAATAAATCCACACACTTCTACATGCTGCTGTCATGGACAGTGTAATGATTTCAGTTTAACACCCAGCTCCTGCTCTTTCATATTTATCATTATCAGGCCAAATAATAATACTAAGATCAATACTTAGCCTGTAGATAATGAGGAGTAGTAACCATAATGTGATGAAACTGAAGCCAAAAAATAGTGGTTGTTTTTGTGGATTAGACATTTTATTCCTGAAAACACCAAAAGTATTGCCTGAGATGTTTGGCCCCAGCAGCTCACGCCTATTAGTGTTTTGCAAAGCAAGTGGGTCAGCAGTAGGTGAGCAGCCATCCTCCATGAAATTTATTGATTTTTTTCCCCCATTCTTTTTACTTCAGAGGACATCTATCTGTTTACTATACATTTTACCTCAAAACTAGGACCAAAAATAGAAAATGGAGAAATTATAAAGCTAAAAGCTCATAAATAGAATTGATTGTGCCACCTGACATTAAGGAAATAAATCAGACTAGGCTAATTACTTGGAAAATGGAATTTAAAATGGTCATATAATGATTCTATAGGGTATTTGGTACTGGTTCTTGATGTCTCTGAATAGGGTGTGTAACATTAGTTGGGCGGAAAATGGCATATTTGCTGTTCTATGCGCCCTAATGAGAGCCTGGTTAAACGCCCTAGAAAAAAACGACTTTAGAGTCGACTAAAGTGCAGCACCCCAGCCCCCTCCTCCGGCTGAGGACGGGCGGCTCATGGCTCTCTGCTCTAACCCTACTCTCCCCTTAGCTGCTGCTCAGATTTGGGTTTCTGTCCTCCTTTTCAGAAACCCTAATCTGTTCACCCTAGATATGCTAGCATTGCTATCAACAGCTTAGCGACAAAATAAATTCTTACAGCTTGCAGTTGTGATGGTCTTACGGTAGGAACAACCCCTCATTTCACTAAAAGAAGTTTAGGAAATCCTGCTTTGAAAGCTGTCTTTGGTAAAATGCTTAGAGCAAATGAACAGTTGAGCATCAAACTTTGCGGGGATCTTCTGATAGACAAAAAATAACCCATGCCTGTCATGGATTATTTTTGTCCTTGAGAAAACTGTGAAAATGTTACCCTTTCTCCATGCAGCCTGGAACACTGCATTTACGCTTGTGGTTCTGGCTCATTTTCAATAGAGAAACTGCCTGCTTTGTAATTCTTGTATAAGTAAACTGTAGGCTAAACAGATAAAAATGTGATGACTTGCATCTCCAAGACCTCTATTCATATTCTTGGACCAGTGAATCACTGGGCTGGTTCAAATAAGTCCAAGAATCAAATAAGGCATCATCGCTGAGTTTACATCAACTCGGTGCTTCGTTTGGATTCGCCCCTTTTAATGGTGGAAGTTTGGAATTGTAAGATTTGAAGAGAAAGGAGGTGTCGATGGGGTTTGAACTTCTCTGTACGTCCATTTCGACCACTGTACTATTGTTATTCATCTATGACAACGTAAACTCAGTTTTGCATTCTATGAACCCTTTAATACTTTGCATTACATGAGCTTAAACGTCAGAAGAGCCCCATAGAAAATGCAGTGCCCTTTTTTTCTGCTGCACCAATGAAGAACAGGTTATTTTTGTATAAACAAATTAATTTATTTCTATTTTATTTTTTACGCTTTTTGTATTTTATAAAATCTTACAGCTGTAAGTACATGCGGAAATATTATGCTTAAAAAAAATGTCCCAAAATGTGTTTTTCCTGTTTCTGGCACATAAGCTCATTTATCTTTCCTTTCAACTAGAAACAGTTTGGTCCCATTTGGGGGTTTGGCTGTAAAAAAGCCAAAATGCCATGAACTGTTTTCTGTCCGTAGGGACGACTGGGGATATTCTCACATGCTTTATACTTGAGTTTGAGTGTGTGTTTGTGCTTAGTGTTTGTTTGTCCCTCTTGGCACCAACAACCCTCTAATGGTGAGCGAAGGGCTGAGGAGGGGATAGAGGAGGTGTAGAGGGAGACAGGTTGCCAGAGCACAGGTTAAACCACTAATTGGGAGCAAAGGGAGACGGGTTGCCAGATTGTGATGGCCACCAGGAGGGGCCGTTTAAGGGGGACATCTGTTCCTGCTGGAGAACAGCCGTCCTCACAGCTCCCTGTCCCTTCCTCTCTGACACTCATCTTCCTCGAACACAAACCTGACAGCCGAGAGGCCCTCAAAGTTGGCTTTACCTCCGACTTAGGGAGACTTCTCCCCCTTAAATTGACCAGAATCCAAGATCTGGCTGGAAAAAGATAAGAATATATTCTTTTCCGCATGGGAAGCAGCTCATCAGTTGACAATTCTTGTGCCAACAAAAAAAACATTTTCTCATTCAATTCAGCAATTATAAACATTGGGCAGGATGTTTAATCTCTTTATGTGTTCTCTACTCCAAGCTGTTTGCATTGGTTGAATCAGTAAACATATGGAGAAGCTAAGTTCTAACAATGACACAATTACATCCAGAGCAGAAACAATAAAATAAAATAAAATAAATAATAGATGCTGTCTCATATGGAGTAATATTTTAAACGAAATACAGGTATTTAAACGTGTGCTAAAGGTGTTTTATAAAGCTTGTTTTTTTTTTTCTAGGTTTACATAAGTGTGTAGAAAAATACTAAAATAAAATGAGTTTATGAAAACAATGTAAATCCAAGCTGACAAGATTATTGCTTTTTGTTCCATGCAATATCCTGTTTGCAATTAGGCAGCATGAAAAGCACCAACTGGAAGAATAATTGCTCTGAAACATTTTGCAAATGCGGCTGAAAATGCATTCAGAGCGTTATGAGGGCTATAAGACACAGGAGGTGGTTTGATTTGAATACTTGAAGGGGTAATCCACATGTTGTGGTTATTGTTATAACAATTTACTGCACAAGTCTTGCAATCTTGCTTCAGTGTCTAGAGCCGTTAGTTTGGCGGCCTCCTTGTGTTTAATACAGAGTTGTTGGCGGCTCTGCAGTTAGGGCTGAAACAAGTAATTGGATTAATCATGACTAATCGATTATTGAAATGATCGTATACTAATTTAGTAATCGATTAATTGTTAACTGGGCTGTAGAGACCTTAAAACGTGTTTTAAGCAGGCAGAGCAACCCACCTTGAGCAGCACTTATACCAAAATTGTGGGGGGGAAAATTGTAAACATTTTGCATTTTACATTAAAAAAAATTTTGCCTGTCAATATGCTCTATCCAGAACTCCTGAAGTGAAAAAGTTTTAGTTTCACCTGGTTTAATTTTGCAAAAGGTTTTCTTTAAGGAACCTTTGGCTA
Organism: Cyprinodon tularosa; assembly: GCF_016077235.1. NCBI lineage: Eukaryota > Metazoa > Chordata > Actinopteri > Cyprinodontiformes > Cyprinodontidae > Cyprinodon > Cyprinodon tularosa. The sequence goes on from NW_024039660.1 coordinate 210,583, forward strand.
CAGTATATGATTATTAATCGATTTCGGAAATATAATAAACAGATTAATCAATTTAAATAATAATCATTAGTTGCTAACCCTTCAAAAAGAGGGATTGGTGGCCTAGTGGTCAAGGCATAGGGCTTGGAATCCTAAGGTTGTGAGTTTAAAATACAATCCAACAGACTGCCATTCTGGCTCTCGGAGCAAAGACCCTTAACCCCCGATTGCTCCCCGGGCGCCCCACGATGGCAGCCCTTTGCTCCACAAACGGGATGGGTGAAATGCAGAGACTTAATTTCTCTATTGTGAGATCGATAATGTTCAATTTATTTTTAATTCATTCAGAATCAGAAATACTTTAATAATCCCAGAGGGAAATTACTTAAATGTATTAAATTATTATAATTATAATATAAATGCAAATTATAATATAAATATATATAAATTGTTTTATTATCTATAATTATTCATAGTTATTGTAACATCACCCAGGAAACATGACGTGATGCTGCTGTGTATAAAACCGACCAACATGCTTCTGTAGCCAGTAGTTCTGTAGCCAGTTGCAGTGAGTTTAGATACACATCAGTTCAAGAAACAGTTTTACGGTTAAATCTAATCTACACCTAATCTATCTTCTAAAACACCAATTTACCGCTCAAAAACTTTCCCCATTCGATGCTTGGATTCCTCGAGAGCTTCTGCTGCGCCAGTAGCAGCTCTTTTGTGTAAGTCTTTCAAACGAGCAGAGCTCAGAGCCCATTTGCCTGTTTGGTTCAATAAATAAAGCTAAGACTCTCTCTATCTAATATGTTTAATATCGATGCTATAGAATGATGCAGCTTTAAGGTAAAACACTGCAGACCCCAATCTTCTGTCTGATTCTTTCAGGGTACGCCATCCTGCAGGCCATCATGGAGAAAGCTGGACAGAACAACTGGCAGGTCAGCGCCATCTGCGTGGAAAGCTTCAACGATGCCAACTATCGCCGGCTGCTGGAGGATCTGGGCCGGCGACAGGAGAAGAAGTTTGTCATTGACCTGGAGGCAGAGAGACTGCAGAACATGTTGGAACAGGTGATGCAGCCACCATGTCAGCATTTACCTTTTAGCTTGCTCTGTAGGACCAACATGCTGAAGGGTTTACTCTATATTTTCAGTCCAGGTCTCACTTTAGAGGGAGAAATGTTATTTTTCAGTGTTTAAATTTGTTCTGCAGGCCTTAAACTGCACATTACTACAGAAATAACGTAACTAAGAGCCTTATAAACAAGATCCGTGTTTAGAATAGTCTTAAAATAGGACAGAGGGTCTAACCTACAAACTAAAACATAGGCCTCCCATTCTACTTTTAGAACCTCTGGGAACCAGCAGTAAACCTGCAGTCTGGGAACAAAATGCTCTGCTAGGAACATATGCAGCATCCAGATCTCTAATGCTTGGAGCTTCATTATTAAGAACTTAACATTTGAGAAGGTGAATTATAAACTCTATTCTGGATCAAAGGGGTATTTACATATATAAGCTCTTCTCTCACCTTTCCTGTTCCCCTTGGTGGTTGGGGAGGTTCATGTCAACCATTGGAGCTTGAGGGTCTTTCACTATATTGCTGCTTTTGGGCTGCACTTTTCTGAACTATGACCACCTTTGGAGGTGATTCCCACTCTCCCCAGAGGTCTGCATTTCATATTCTGCTTTAATAAAATATACCATCTCTTTGAACATTGACTCCAAAGTCAACTTTAAGACTGGAAGGATTTTGTGCAACATTATAACAGACGGCAATATTTGAATCTCTTCAAAGAGCTGTTTACCTCAGTCGTTTGATGCTTTGAGCATGCTATATCTGTTAATTAGGAGAGTTTGAACCTCAAAAACGTCTGTTTTGATCTCAAGTGGTGTTAGCTGGCACCACTACACTCAGAACGTGCACCTCCCTTCTCCTCCTTCACATCCTTCTGCTTATTCCTTTAGCCCACCACCTTTCTCTGGGGTGAAAAGAGCCTCTTTTACTCTCTACTCAGTTGACTTTTTCCTTTTTCTTAGGCAGATTGTTTATCTACTGATTTAGTTTTCCATTAACATCTATCCATAATAAAATACCCCCCCCCCCCCCACCCAGAGATGTACAATATATCACAAAATATAAAAAAATAAAACATTTTATGAAATAAATGTGCAACTCAAGTGATATAAGATACAGTGAGAAAAATAAGTATTTGAACATCCTGCTATCTTATGATTTCTAAGTTCTCCCACTTAGAAATCATGGATGGTTCTGAAATTGTCATTGTAGGTGCATGTCCACAATGAGAGACATTATCTAGAAATCACAATATATGATTTTTTTTACTATTTATTTGTATGATACAGCTGCAAATAAGTATTATAAAAAGTATTAACTGGGAAAATCAATGTTAATATTTGGTACGGTAGCATTGTTTGCAATTACAGAGGTCAAAACTGTAATTATTCACCAGGTTGGAATACACTGCAGAAGGGATTTTGGCCCACTCCTCCACACAGATCTTCTCTAGATCTGTCAGGTTACTGGGCTGTTGCTGAGAAACACAGAGTTTGAGCTCCCTCCAAAGATTCTCTATTGGGTTTAGGTCTAGATACTGGCTAGGCCACATGACAACTTTGATATGCTTCTAACAGAGCCACTACTTGGGTATCCTGGCTATGTGCTTCGGGTCATTGTCATGTTGGAAGACCCAGCCTCGGCCCGTCTTTAATACTCTAACTGAGGGAAGGAGATTTTTCCCCAAAATCTGGCAATAAATGGCCCCATTCATCCTCTCTTTAATACGGTGCAGTCGCTCTATCTGATATGCAGAAAAATACCCCCAAAGCATGATGCTGCCACCCCCATGCTTCACAGCAGGGATGATGCTCTTGCGATGGTACTCATCTTTTTTCCTCCTCCAAACACATTTAGTGGAATTATGACCAAAAAGTTCTATTTTGGTCTCATCTGACACTCATGACTTTCTCCCATGACTCCTCTGTTTAAGCACGGGAACCTTCTGTGCCATGCATGATTTCAAATTATGTCTCAGTGTATTACCAACAGTAACCTTGGAAACGGTGGTCCCAGGTCTTTCCAGGTCATTGACCAGCTCCTCTTGTGTATTTCTAGGCTGGGTTCACACCTTTCTTAGGATCACTCAGACCCCAAGAGGTGACATCTTGCATGGAGCCCCAATCTGAGGGAGAGTGACAGTAGGGATGGAACGGTTTATAAAAACCGTACGTTCGACTGTCTCGGTTCGATTCACGTGTGTTGCGTTCCGTTCATGCGCTGCTCCTTTTTCTCATGGAAGCGTGTACACTCCAGAGCAGAAGGTGGCGGTACTGCGACCAAAGCCAACCACCAGTAGTAAACAAGAAGAAGAAGAAGCAAAGCAGCGTAGCCGGGTGTAGCAGAAAAAAATCAGTTGTTGTGGAGAATTGTGTGGGTATGGCGAGTGGGTAAGAACAGGAGTTGGAAGACGCGCCAGCAGCACTTTATAGGTCTGCTGTATGGGACCGCTTTGCATTTAGAGTGACCTACGATGACAGCGGAAAGAAAGTTGTGGATAAAAACAGTGTGCAAGCATTGTGCAACACGTTTTGTTTATTCTAACAGCAACATGACCAACATGTCAGGCTAACAATCAACATATACCGAACCGCAAACCGTTACCATGAAACCGTGAACCGAACCGAACAGTGGATTTTGTGAACCGTTCCGGCCCTAATTGACAGTCATGTTTAGCTTCCTGAAATTTCCCATGTTAGTAGTTGGATTCCTACTGATTGTATGAGCTGGACATGCGTCTTTATGCAGCTAACCATCTCAAACAGGTGCATCTAATTTAGGATAATAAATGGAGTGGAGGTGGACATTTTGAAGGCAGACTAACTCAGAGTTCTGGTTGATATAAAGGTGTTCAAATACTTATTTGCAGCTGTATGATGCAAATAAATAGTTATAAAATCATATATATGGGATTTCTGCTTTTTTTTCAGATTATATCTCTCATAGTGGAAATGCACCTATGGTGACAATTTCAGAACTCTCCATGATTTCTAAGTGGGAGAACTTGCAAAATAGCAGGGTGTTCAAATACTTATTTTTCGTCACTGTCTAAATGCAATTGTGTTTCTTCATGTTTAAAAGATCATGATTTGCCCCTATCCCCCTGAGCTTAGTGCCATGCTGATCCCATAAGGAACCATAATATTAAAAGGCAGAGGAAACTTTCCCAATGTAAAATCCAATAAGTCATTTGATCAGGGGCATTTTTCAAAATCAGCCTCTTTTTCATCGGCTTGCTAATAAATGATATATAGCTTAGAATGTGAGTGAGTATCATTACACAGCAATTAAAGGGTCAGAGGAGAGCAAGGAGGAAAAATAGAGGAGAAAAACACAGAGATCATTTTGGACTGAAAGGAAAAAAGTAGGGATGCACGATATTGGGATTTTGGCCGATATCCGATATGCCGATATTTTAAAACTCATAAAACCGATATCGATACCGATGTTAAAGCTGGACAAAAATAAGTAGTCATTGAAAATAGCAGTTTTGTTATCCATTTCTGACACTTTTTAAAATAATATACTCAAATATATTTTCATATGCTGATATCAAATTGATTTTTAAAAATGCAGTATCGATCTATTTTACTTTCAAAATCTTGTGAAATTTCATCGTTCTGTTACAAACTCGAGATATTTTGCAAATTCTTGTGAGACTTTGTTAGTAAAATAGGTCGATACCGCGTCAATATATCAACATATAAAAATATGGCAAAATATCTTGAATTTTCGGGGGATTTCGTAGCATAACGATGACATATAGCAATATTTCATTAGTAAAAGAGATTGATATGGTGTTTTTAAATGGCAATATAGCAGCATATGAAGATAGAAGTTTTTAAGTCTGTAAATAAGAAGTTTTTGAGGAAGAAGAAATAGTATTTTTTTTTTTTTTTTTAGACTTTAGAAACTCAGAAGCTGATCAAATATCGGGTTAAATATTGGTGGGGTGGCCTATGTCCGATATTCAGTTTTAAGGCCGATACAGGCCGATACCGATAGGGGGCCGATTATATCATGCATCGTGGTTAAAGGAGGGGAGGAAATGAAGGGGACAGTAAAAAAAAAAGTCTGTCAGGATGTAACTTTAAACCTACCTCATAATTTAAATTTTACTTCTGTACAATTGGTTTTTATGTAGTTTATTGGATTCGGCAAAACCATATGAATTAGATTTGGTTCTTTTTTTTTAGAGAAGTGGTGCTTTATCGAATGTTTTAGTGTAGTTTGCAGAAATTTTACTTAAGTTTTTAGCAGACAGATAAACATACACTAGACACATTGATGAATGCATGGTTCCTTTTTTCATTCACAAGCCAACAACTGCAATCTATTACTTCAAAGTATACGTCTGCATTTACAAAGTGTCGTATTTTATGGTTTTGCTGTAATATCTTTTTTTTATGCTTTCTTATTGACACTGAGTTTTGTTCATATTTATGTAGAGTATTTGGATCATTATTAATGGGATCCTTTATACATAAAAAAAAAAAAAGATTTGTTTTATTAACAAAAGCTTTTACAAGATATATATGGTGTATAGCAAGCATTTACTACGGTGGCTGAGAAGTGCAAAACACATTTACAATTCAAAAACACATTAACAAATAAAAAACAAAATAACATTTGAAGAAACAAAATTATATTTTGTGAAACAAATGTATTTTTGAAAAAAAAGTTTAAATTTTTAAAAACAAATTTACATTTTAGCAAACAAATTTACATTAACAAATAAACAAAATAACATTTGAAGAAACAAAATTATATTTTATGAAACAAATGTATTTTTGAAAAAAAAAAGTTAAAATTTTTAAAAACACATTTACGATTCAAAAACACATTAACAAATAAAAAACAAAATAACATTTGAAGAAACAAAATTATATTTTATGAAACAATTTATTTTTGAAAAAAAAAGTTAAAATTTTTAAAAACACATTTACATTTAAGGAAACAAATTCACATTTTAAATAAGTTAGATTTTAGGTGAGAGAAAGTTTCATTTTAGAGAAAAAAAAATACATTATAGGGAAACAAATTTACATCTAAAAAAAAATTGACCGTTCGGAAACACTTGTACAAGTGCAAAGACAAAACTGCAAGTGGCAAAACACATTTACATAGCCAAAAACAAATTAACAAAAGACGGCTACACGGAAAGGGAATGTCCCAGTGGCCGGATGTGACGTCACGATTACCCTGACTTGTAGTACAAACAGCTCAATCTGTAGTCCTCCTGCTTCACGTGAAAAGTCAGCGGCGATTTTAGATGGAAAGAATTGCACTGAAGCTGTTTTTCTTAAGTTTACGCTAACCGAACAATGTTTTCAGCCAATTTACACCATTTTGTTCTTCGTGCGGACGGTCTCTGGAACTTTTACGGGACACGGTACAAGGTGGCAGGACCAAGCAGCAGGGCCGAGCTCAATTCGTGGAAGTGGCTGCGGCAGAGCCTGCCATCGGAGAGGCCGATGGTGGCCGCTGCCGGCAGAGCTTGCCATCGGAGAGGCCGATGGTGGCCGCTGTCGGCAGAGCCTGCCATCGGAGAGGCCGATGTTGGCCGCTGCCGGCAGAGCCTGCCATCGGAGAGGCCGATGGTGGCCGCTGCCGGCAGAGCTTGCCATCGGAGAGGCCGATGGTGGCCGCTGCCGGCAGAGCCTGCCATCGGAGAGGCCGATGGTGGCCGCTGCCGGCAGAGCCTGCCATCGGAGAGGCCGATGGTGGCCGCTGCCGGCAGAGCTTGCCATCGGAGAGGCCGATGGTGGCTGCTGCCGGCCAAGGCCACGTATTCGCAGATAAAGTACTCCGTTCCATCAACTAAATGTTACATTATAAAAGTTTTAATGCAGTTTATTAAGCACTAACATCACAATAAAAAGAAACCCATAAAGAATACATTTTAATACAGGTTATTAAGCGATAACATCACAATATATAGCCTATATATATATATATATATATATATCTATATAAAACAATCTAGTTAGAAGTACTATAAATAAAGCATTTGCCGAAAAACGGCAGGAAAAATACCCAAAAAATAATTAAATACCAAAGAAAAGTAATTAAAAAACTACATGACAAAATAATAGTGGCTCCGGCCAGTAATACGCCCGGCTCTGCTGCTTGGTCCTGCCACCTGGTCCGTGTCCCGTAAAAGTTCCAGAGACCGTCCGCACGAAGAACAAAATGGTGTAAATTGGCTAAAAACATTGTTCGGTTAGCGTAAACTTAAGAAAAACAGCTTCAGTGCAATTCTTTCCATCTAAAATCGCCGCTGACTTTTCACGTGAAGCAGGAGGACTACAGATTGATCTGTTTGTACTACAAGTCAGGGTAATCGTGACGTCACATCCGGCCACTGGGACATTCCCTTTCCGTGTAGCCGTCTTTTGTTAATTTGTTTTTGGCTATGTAAATGTGTTTTGCCACTTGCAGTTTTGTCTTTGCACTTGTACAAGTGTTTCCGAACGGTCAATTTTTTTTTAGATGTAAATTTGTTTCCCTATAATGTATTTTTTTTCTCTAAAATGAAACTTTCTCTCACCTAAAATCGAACTTATTTAAAATGTGAATTTGTTTCCTTAAATGTAAACGTGTTTTTAAAAATGTAAACTTTTTTTTTCAAAAATAAATTGTTTCATAAAATATAATTTTGTTTCTTAAAATATTATTTTGTTTTTTATTTGTTAATGTGTTTTTGAATTGTAAATGTGTTTTAAAAAATTTAAACTTTTTTTTTCAAAAATACATTTGTTTCATATAATATAATTTTGTTTCTTCAAATGTTATTTTGTTTATTTGTTAATGTAAATTTGTTTGCTAAAATGTAAATGTGTTTTTAAAAATTGTAACTTTTATTTCAAAAATAAATTGTTTCATAAAATATAATTTTGTTTCTTCAAATGTTATTTTGTTTTTTATTTGTTAATGTGTTTTTGAATTGTAAATGTGTTTTGCACTTCTCAGCCACCGTAATTTACAGTTATACTGAAAATAGTATTTAGTATAGCAAACTCATTGGTATATAGTCTTACAGACACACCATACAAGGAAGATGATTTTTGATTTTTAACACCAAAAGAAAACAAAGAAACAAAATATAACAAACTTTTAAGGTCCCACCCTCCTTTCTCGTATGGTTCTCAATATCCTTTCATTTCTGTACACAACACATTCATCTCTGTATAATTCAACACACTGCTTCTATCAAGGTACATAAGTGAGGAAGTTATATAAGAAGAACCTGCAAAGGGCTAATTGGAAGCCGGTCCAGAAAGGCTCACTCCCCCATCGACAGCTGGGTCCAGAGAGGGCAGAAAGTCTATGATTTTTTCAAAGATTGCATGTTTTCCTCTAACATTATACAGTATCTTTTCGGGTGTGCAGTAAGATACAAACTCATTGAGCCGGTGTCTTACTGACGGGGAATTTTCGGATTTCTAGTTAACCAGGATACATTTATTTACTGCAGTGCTTGCATGTAATATAAAGTATTTATTGTAATGATTTACATAAATAGTCCCCAGGAATCCATAGTTTTTGGTCTTGTTCAATTTGCATTCCTATTACCCTTAAAGTTATCACAGTGACACATTTCCAAAGTTCTTTTATCATTGGGCAACTCCATAGCATGCGTATAACATCCCCATCAGTCACTTAACATCTCTGACACCTAGAGGAAATGTTATTGTCAATTCTATGTAGCCTGTATGGAGTGTAATATGTCCTATCAAATATATTAAACTGAATTTGTCTATGTTTTGTGGAGGTTAGCACAGTCTGTGCCTGTTCCAATAAATGATGCCACGCTGCCTCCTCGTAAATACACCCCAAGTCTTTTTCCCATTTCCTTTTTTTGTCACTGTTTTATCGTAAGAAGGTAACTTTCCATTGATTATACTATATATAGAAGATATTATTCCTTTTGTTGATGTGCATGATTCATTACATGGGTGGCTTTCAAGAGGAGTTTCTTTTGGGATGCCTGGGAATGTTTCTTTTGCTTTCTCTTTGGGATCATTTATACATTTGGAGCTAAACTTTGACCTTCAATTTCTTTCAAAGATTCTTGGTTTGACTGTAGTGGAAATTTAGCCTGGGTGCCATTCCGAACTTAGTCCCGCCCACAACGTTTGAGGTCGGGAAGTTCGTTCTGGCATTGCTCGATAGTAGCGGGAGTATGCTCGCACAATATCTGGCGGACCAATCAAATTGTCATACGATGATGGACAGATGATCAACAGTAACGTAATCAACCACGTGACCAAAGCGCGCTTGGGTGACAACAACAATGGCTGCCGCTGGAGAGTTTAGGTGAGTAGATTCTGCTATTAGGTCTGTTCTAGAAGATATCGACAGCAAATTCATTTTAAAAGAGGAACAGAGAAACGCGATCAAGGCTCATCTTCTTATTCTAGGCGTGCAACTGCACGCTTTGATTTTCGTTGACAACAACTATGCGTCGCTTAACATACGTCACGCACTCCGCTGCTCTTATTGGTTGTAGGTCTATCCAATTGAGTGCAGAGGCATTTTTTTTCCTGGTTCGTTCAAAACACGCCCCATAATCACAGCTCTATGGAGCAGTATCAGACTCATATTCTGACTAGAATTGAGTCGGACTACGTCAGGCTAGTGGGAATTAGAGTTTTTATGCAAATAAATTCTGTTAGATGTGATCATAAAGTTGCATCATTGCCAGCTTCCATCTATTGAACATAGATGGAGCATAGATTAACCCTAATGCTAACACTAACCTTTATGCACCTAAACGTGGAGCACTAAAGAACAGTGCTATTATTACTTTAAATCACATTATTTAACAAGCTGATGACTCCGTTCTGCAAGAAAAGTCTCAAAGAACAGGAAAGAGATGGAGAATGTTCCTTTTTACTGTACCCCTTAAAAATTAAATTAGATTTTTGCTTCGGTTCATCTCATTTTCATTCTAGATAATATTGCAAAGAACTGCCTGGACTGCAGTGAATTTTAGATATTTTAGGTTAAGCATTCAGCTTCTCTATGCTGTTGCCTGATGTAGCATAAAAAATGTTTTCAATACAAAGAGGTAGCTGAGAGTCAGGTCATGAATAAAAAAATACAACTGAGCCAAAGTCGCCTAAATTCCACTTTTCAATAAAATATTTTGTACAGATGAAAAAAATTAAGTGAATTTCATCTTAGAGGATGAATAAATGGTCTGTTATGATTGCTTTTAGACCAAAGCAGAAAGGAAGTAAAACATTTTAAAGATTTGTTTATTTATTGAACATCAGGCTCTCCTTTTCAGTTTCACAAGTTCTCCAAATATCTTGCAGCCTGCTTTACAATCAAACTCCTTTACACTTTACTTTTCATTGGCTTCACCTGAAAATGACGAATGTCCATCTAACAAGTAGAATATGCAGCGTGCGTGTAAATGAGGTCCTAAAAGGCTCATCCTTCAGTCTTGATCTGATCCGCCAGGCAGGAGCATTCCTAATCTGGCTAATGAGGAAACTGGTGAGGAAACGCAGTCAGTGAGTCACAGAGGGATGTGGGCCAAGCTTCCGGCTACTCATTAGTTTGGAGTCAGAGGTTCAGAAAACCATCAGTGACGCAGCCTGTGACAGAACAGGAAACGCATCATTACTGTTGTCGGAGTGACTAAAACAAGCAGCAGCCACGCGGACACAGACTGTTTCTGTCAGATGTGACTGAGCAGCTGCAGGATGAAGATCAGGGTTGTTATTGACAGATGAAACATCCTTTAAGATTCTTTATCACTCAAACTGATCTTGTATTTACTTTCTGTACATCTGACCACCTGACCTCTTAAGAGACTTTTTTATGGGTTTAGAGAACCTTAAACTAATTTATAATCTTTCTAACACATGGTGGGAAACTTAGTTTCTTTCAGTATACCAGAACACGAAAGCTTTGATTCTGACTCCTGGTCATGATTTTCTTTCACTGTGTTTAACTTTGAGGTTCAAGTCTTTTTCTCCCGTATAAACAACATTGTACAGTGGAAATTATTTTGGGGCCACAAAAAATTTTTAAATAAAATTCCTGAAACTATTTTACTGTAATTTACATCCATCCATCCATTATCTGACCCGCTTGTCCCAAGTGGAATCCCGAGGGGTGCTGGTGCCTATCTCCAGCAGTCAATGGGGGAGAGGCAGGGTACACCGTGGACAGGTCGCCAGTCCATCACAGGGGAACATAGAGACAAACAGACAAACCTAAGGAGAATTTATACAAGTAAATTAACCTAACAGTCATGTTTTTGGACTGTGGGAGGAAGTACCCGGAGAGAACCCACACATGCTCAGGGAGAACATGAAAACTCCATGCAGAAAGACCCCGGGCCGGGAATCGAACCCAGAACTCTCTTGCTGCAAGCTAGATGTCATATATATCTATGAAGATAAGTTAAAGTGTCTAATTTTTGAGAAAAATAATAAATCTTTGATTCTTTTAAATTCATAATTTAAGCTTATCTCACTTTATTTATATTATATAATCCCTATATTTATTCACTGCTAACCTCAGCTCCTGAAAATCGTTATCACCTTGTTGGGTCCTGTGTCCACCTGCCTGCATATCTGCACTTATTTCCCCCTGTCTGCTTAATGTTGTAAAGATATACATGCAATAATCCCCTGATATTATCTCTGCTTTGGCTTCCTGTAGATCGTCAGTGTTGGGAAACATGTGAAGGGATACCACTACATCATGGCCAATCTGGTGAGAGAAGCTATTCTTTGCTAGATCTGAGTTTAAGGGTTTTACGTCTATTTCTTTTGCCTGATAGGTGTTAGTCTACTGTGTGTGCTAATGTATAGTAAATCTAACATAGTTAATCTTTTTTGGCATTTAATGTCTTTTAATGTAACAGCGTTAAATAATCATAAAATGTTATATTTCTGCTGTATTGTCCTTCCTGTGCAATGCTTGGTTATTCCTGGGAGTTTAAATACTTTCTCTTTATTTCTCTTTCAGGGTTTTAAGGACATCAACCTGGAGCGCTTCATGCATGGAGGAGCCAACGTGACAGGGTTCCAGCTGGTAGACTTCAGCAACCCCATGGTCATCAAACTGATGCAGCGCTGGAACAAACTGGATCAGAGAGAATACCCAGGCTCAGACGCCCCACCAAAGGTACAGATGAAATCTTGACCAGGGGGCTGCAGGACTGGTTTCCTCCTGCTGTCCCTGGGATTGCAGCTCTGGCTTTACACATGTGGGCAAACTGTGCTGTCAAAGAGCAGGAAACTTTGCTCATTTCCTGCTGAAATGAGATGCAGTGCTGTGAAGCTGAAAACACTTGCTAGGTCAGATGCAAATGTAGTCAGAGGTTCCCTCCACTAATCATGAAAATCAACGTGTTTTCAGTTTATGCTTTTTAAAGATGGAACTGAATAGTATTTTACAGAGTGGAAAAGTTATTGAACCTATAACTTATTGAAGAAAGTTATATGGGAACAATTTTAAATGAATTAGGATATTCTTTAATGCACTTCTAATTTGTCTAATTTCTAGAAACATGCTCAAATATTTACATACACCCCAAAATATAAGAGCTTAGACGTCTCTTAGAAAGTTTCAACCTAAACTCCTATCAGTGAATTTATCTCCTGGAACTCATGTGGCTTTTAAGAACAGTCAATATATTTCCAACAGGGCAGAGTTTGAAGCTTTTAAGCCCTTGTCACACCATGACGATTTAGCCGGCGTATGCCTGACATCCCAGAATCACCTAAAATACTGGCATACGCAGAACTTTCTATGTATTTTTTCAATTTGGGCATATACAGAGTATTCATAATCCAGAACTTATGTATATCGACAACCTTATTTATGCATAACGTACGGCTGAACTTACAGCAGCCTGAAGGGGGCAGCAATGCGCCCAGAGGTACCTGGTCTGCATAAATTGATGTATTTGATTGCGGTATTAACTTAGCTGCTGTTATCCGTCCAACAAAAAAGAAGAAATAAATAAAAAGAAAAAAGAAATAAAAAGAAAGATTTGCAGTCGCAGCAGATTCATCGTCATTTCTGCTAGGAAGTTTGTTGGTCGTGGCAGTGGGCGTTAACGCAGTGAGGATACATCACACTCACCTTCACGCTCACCTTACAGTTGGAACAGAGTCAAACTGATGAGATCTTGCTGATGTCGAAGGATAGCTAATATGGATTCCTGTCTCAGGCTTGCCGGATCCTCCATCTCTTCTGGAACGTCTGAAGTCTGGAGGAGAAGTGACGGTTTCTTCCTATGAACCCCCTTTTATACTAAAATGCTGCCTATACACCATCATACAGTAGCTTTAAGTGAGAAACAAGTTCAGCAGTCGTCTTGAACACGTCGAATACGTAGATATCTGTTGGGGATACATTCTTGATAAGTTACTCATAAGATATGCACAAGTTATTCATAAGTTTTGGATAAGCTAGACAACAGGACCTATGAGTAACTTACACTTAACGTATATCAACAACCCCATTACTCACCTGTAACGTATGGCCCACGTATGAGCAGACGCTGCCATACGTCAAGCAATTTTGAGCATGCCAGATTCTTAGTGCATCAGGTATACGCTGGCTAAATCGCCAAGGTGTGCCAAGCACTTCACTAATCTTAGCCTACGTTACTTTAAACTAATAAGCCTCAACATACAGACATTTGGCCCAGTGCAAAATGACCACACCCATTGTGGAGGGAAAAAAAACAGTTTACATGTTAAAGTAACACTATAATGAAAAAAATAGGACAAAGTAAATTTATTTACAAAAAAACAAAAAAAAACATATATTGAATAATAGCATGTCATTTAGCCTTATGTTGCAGCACCTAAAAACAATTTTTTAAGAGCATCTATATCAGTTAAGAAGCTACATTGACTTAAGTTTAACCCTTAGCTTTTATGTTCTAAGCAAAGTGGGGGAGGAATTATTTTAGTAAAGCGACACGATGCTCGAATCCACCAAACCGCCCCAACCGTCACCTGTGGACGAAAAGAAATAGGTTTTCAACAATAGTTTTAACCTCCAAGCCTGATTGTTTAAGCCAAACTGGAGATGGAAACCAGCTTGAGCAATAGATTATAGTCAGATTATAGAGATTATAGTCAGCAAAAGCCCCTGTTCCTAGAAAAATAACTTATGGAGGAAGCTTTGATAGTGAAAAGAGCGAAAATAGCGACCGATAGACAATATGTTTGGAGGAGTCCTGGTGAGGCTCTCGATACTTTAAACAACATTAAGATACAGTAGACTGAGATTTAGAACTAAGCCTAGATTCAATATCTCTAAAACATTCTAGTAGATTAATGAAGCTGCTACTTTTTGCTGCACTTTGGAAAGTCAAAATAAACTATCCTTATTGTTTGAACGCAAAGGGATGCGGAAAGCTCTTATTAAAGTCAAAATGCAATTTTTTTAGTTTCAGGATCACGACTTGAAACCAAACTACATTTTTTAGGAAGAATAATAGGAACTGGCTGTTTATGAGGGGTCAATGCAAAGAAAAACAAAACGTCAGACTGTGGAGCTAACGCAAATAGGATGAGGCATCACCATGAGCCGTCTGTGCTGCATCCTCTGCTGACCCACTTTGAATCCTGTTCAGCCACACTGATGTCAAATGGCACTAGGGCAAGAAGGCATCACGCCATGGTGGTTTGCAAACCTCCTCCCTGGAGCAAATCTGTGTGTCCAGCAAAGATTTCTATTTTGAATGCAGGAGCAGCAGAGTGGAAATGGTGTGAGTGGAGCTCATTGCATGCATGCATGTGTGTAAGGTTGTGTGTTTGTCTGTGTGTCTGATGGATCGAGCTGGGTGAAATTAAAAGTTTACACCACAGTGTGATTTCATATAAAGCTGTGTGTATGTGTGTGTTTATCCTCCCTACATTTCTTGATAAATTGCTCTCTCTCCTGGAAATCCACTCAGCCTAAATTACTCCGCTCCCCACTGAGTCGTCCACAGCCTGCATCACCGTCAGCCTGACTCTGCTAATAAATGAACACCATGGTGGTTCAGGCCTTCCTCTGCCGTGTTTACTCTCTTAACCAAATAAAAAAAAGCAGCAATATTTCGTGTTTAAATGTACCACTTATCGGCAGCTAGTCATTTAAGGAGATGCTGCAATGCACAGAGGACCGTTCTGAAGATGGCAGACACATTTCTTAGCCGGATCAAAAGCAGATCTCCCATTTAGCAACGAGAAGATTGAAAAACCAGTCAATTTTGTTCAACTTTCACTTTTTATACTACATTTTCTTAAATAACCTTTTTTAGGATCTTCTAATATATTAAGCATACTCAATACTTAAGATAGTATGGAAATCATATTTAATTAGAAATGTACTCTATCAGATGGTATTGTCCCAAAAGTTAGAAAATTTCTATTTAAAAAAAAATCCTCGCTTAAAATCTGTGGGGTTTTTTTCGTTTGTTTTTCATGCAGGCCAGTTAGTTATATGTCAGCTTGTGCAGCTAAATTCAGCCAATAATAAATCAACGGTCATCTGTCAATCAAATGTTTTCGGTCATAGCACCTTGATTTATATGTTGCAGCTGATATACGCAACGGTTGAAGTGGAGCCTAGGCGGAAGTTCAACTGAATAAACTGATTACTCGTCTACATCCATCTACGACACAGCCAATCAGCTTTGAACCACACCTCCACAAAAGCCAATCGGCAGAGTGAGAGTTAAGTTCATCTTAAAAGGCCTCCAATCCACAACTCGTCTGCTACCTAGTGCGCAGGCAGTGGTTGCGCCGTGTGACTTCATTCAGATGACCCCGTTTCAACCCACCTCCAGCCCCTCTTCCACCATCGTAGATAAAGCTTCATCAGAGTTTCATTACTTCCGGACTCTTACTGCTTTCCGCGTCTCAATTCAACATGGCAGAAGTTCTGCCAGAGGTTTCTTCCCAAGGTGGAGTTATTCCTCTCCACTGTCGCTTCATGCTTGCTCATCGTGGACAGGTTCTCTCAACCGCTATGTTTCCTGCAAAGGTTTGAGTGCCAAAGACCAAGTAATTGTATCAATAAATAAATAGAAGCAGAATTATTTTATTAATCCCTTGCATGAAATTCTTGAAGGCATTTTACTGGTATAATTAAATCAAATCATACAGTCTGAGTGGTCAAACATTTTTCTATCAAAGGAAACCCAGTTGATTTCATCCTGACTTTGCAGGATTCACTCCTAGATGAGCTTGTGGCGACAGTAGATATTTACTTCCAAAGAAGCAGAACCAGGCTCGGTGTGAGGCCAACTGGGGGTTCAAGGAAATAGAAGTAGACATACAAAGGGAACACTGAAGCACTGATCAATAAATACTTTCTATGTTTGAAAAGATGGTAGTAAAATAGCTCCATAGATGGAAAAACAGTTAAGCACATGAGCTCTGGGTCAGTTTTCATGTTTAAAAGATAAAACAGACAGTTGGTTAAAGTAAAAGCTGAGCCCATAGCTATGTCTATGAGATAAATAAAAACAGGCCAAACTCTCATCTATAAACAAAGCCAGGCATCCCCAAAGTCGGTCCCTGAGGGCCACTGTCCTGCAGGTTTTAGAGGTTTCTCTGCTTTAGTACAGCTGATTCTGATGATTTTAGTTCAGCATAAGCCTGGTAATCAATTATCAATTGTAAATCAGCTGTGCTGGAGCAGGGAAACCTCTGAAAGCTGCAGGACAGCGCCCCTCGAGGACCGACTTTGGGGATGGTTTGTTGTCCAGGAGGATGTCACAGCCAAACAGGACCAGACCAGAGTATGCTTCTATGATGAGTAGAAGCAGAGATAACATAAAATTAGAGGTGGAACTGCAGATCACTGTAGAACTAGAGAATAGGGATATAATGAAGTACACTTTAGAAAAGTGGTCCCTATGTCCTTCAGCAGACTAAGTCTATTGCATCATACTGTAGCTACAGAGATAGCTCAGCTCAGCCATTCTAACTAAAAAGCTTTATCAAAAAGGAAAGTGTTGAGTCTAATCATAAATGTAGACTAGCTGTCTGCCTGGCGGACTAAAACTGGTAGTTGGTTCCAAAGTCGAGGAGCCGGAAACTAAAAGATCTGCCAGTGCAGGAACTAAACATGCAATCTCAAGGCACTTTAGAATAGAATAGAATACAATACAATACAATATCCCTTTATTGTCCCACAATAGGGAAATGCTGGTGTTACAGCAGAAAAAAGATTATAGAAAAACATGATCACACAAATATGGACTTTAGAAAAATGTATAAGAATAACATAATGGTGAATAGTAAAAAATAAAATTAAATAAAATACTGTACTGTAAAGTGTTTTAACAATATAAAACGGTGCACCTGGAGAATAAATACACAACATACAGCTATGGACATTTTTACAATAATAGATTTAAAGTAGCAGCAACACCAGAGATGTGCAAAATAACAGCAGCATGTTATTTAACTGACTAAGATGGATGGAAGTGGTGGTTATTAAGTCTTACAGCTGCTGAGAAGAAGGATCTATGATTACGCTCCCTGACTTTACAGAGACAATTCAACCAGATCATACAGTCAGATTGAAAATTGGAAAACCAGCTAATTACATCGACTCATTGACTCAAAGTCAACCCCTCACACCAAGCATGCTTATGGCGACAGTGTAGAGAAAAGCTCTGTTTTAACAGGAAGAAACCTCCAGCAGAACCAGGATTAGTGTGAGCAGCCATCTGCCAAGACCGGCTGGGGTTCAAGGAGATGGAAGCAAACATACAGAAAGAAGCAGAGATACAAAAGCTAACTGGCAACCAGCTCCACAGGCGGCCCCGTCCAGGAAACACACAGCCAGGCAGACGAGCTCCGAGCCAGCTCCCATGTCAGAGGATGAAGAGAGCACATCCAGCCAGTCACAGTCAGAGAAACAAGACTACACTGAAAAACAGACCTTCACCTTTAAACTACAAAGGGTGTTGATGGCAGCAGGACAGCTGATATTTCTCCTCAGGATGGAGTCAGAGCCACACAGGATCAGACCAGATGAAGCTAATATGAGAAAAAGCAGGGAGGGCATAATGTTAGAGATTGAACTAAAAAATACTGATTAGTGGGAGAATACAGATAGAATGAAGCAGAATGATGAAAAATGGTCCCTATGTCCTCCAGTCGTCATTATGTTAGGGTTAATTGCACTGAAATTAGTGTAAACTGTTATATTTGGTTCATTATAGGATCAAATAACAGGAACTGTAAGCAAAGAGGTAAAGTGCAACAATTTACAGCAATGCATGAAAGGACTCGGATGATGGTCTGGAAAACAGGAGGAATTAGGAAAGACAGATTAGAACCAAGCAGCATACAGTATATACAGGGAGTGAGGAGTGAATGCAGATGAGTCAGGTGGAAATGACTATCAGCTGAGAGAGAGGAGAGCAGAGAGCTGAGGGAGAGATTAAGTAAGAGAGATTAAGGAAGGAACAGAAGGGGACCGAAGAGAAATTTAAATATACAGCTAAGAGTAGCAGCTATGAGCTAAGAATACAGTGAACAAAATGAACGAAAGCATACCACACTAAAGGCCTGTTCTTTAAACAATCCAAAATAGGCATGCTAAATTGAATTGACAAACAAATATTGTAAAAATGTTGGTCGTAATAAAAAGAGGAAGTTCTAAGCCATGGAGCTGGAAGCAATGATAATAACAATTATCAAGTGGGAATGCTTATGCATTCCCACTTATTGTTTTTCACTTTTAATTTTTCTGACTCTAACTAGTCCCGCAGTTTTCAACTGATTTCAACAATTTTGGTATCAAAACGTTCAGCTTGTTCAGGAGAATTCTGCTATGTCTTTTGGTAAAGATATTTTTTGTAGTTTTCGCGATATTCAGCTTTTTCTGCGTTTTTTTTGTCCCATTGAAATGCATGTAGAATTCTTAGATTTCAGCAAAATTCAGCTAAACCTTCAGCATCTTTGACCTTTAACTACTTCAGCATACTTTCAGCTAGAAACACCATTCAACTTTTAAAATGTTTCCGTATCTTTCTGCTATTACTGTTTAACTCGGCTTTCTGCTAACTTTTACAGTTTTGCTTCAGTGAAGCTTCAAACTTTAAAGAAAATTTAAAGATTTTCAAATTTATAATGGAAGTCTATGGACAAATTGTTCAGCTGCTAGAGTGTGCCACTCTAGCGTTTTCAAACATTTCACTCATGCCGAACAGCTTCAACTCACTCGCTCATTTTTTACCCTATCTAGATCAATTTTACATCAAAACGTAGGGATTTTTGTCAGGATTCAGGAAATGTAACCCTCATCTGTGTGGCATTTACGGTTTTCCGACAGTTTGGCCCAGACCACGAAGAAGTCCACACTTCTCCAATAGAAATCCAATGAGAGCTCTCTGAAAATCCGAACTGAAAATAAAAAAAAACAGACTTTTTCGTATCGCTCCCATTTGGGAACCGTTTGACATAGCAACACGAGCCTTGTGGAAGTTGTTCCTCAGACCTTCCTAGCACTCACATTGAAGGAAGTGTGTCGATATCTTTTATCATTTAGCCAGGAAAAAGGTTTGTTCGGGGGTAACAAATCTGTCCGAACCCCAAAATCAAGATTTTGACAATTATACACTTTTTTACATCGTCACCACGCCTAGACGAAATATTGTAGAAATATGAAAGCTACACCAGTTGTAGTCCAAAGATGGCTGACGCTCACGGTGAAAGAATTTTTTGAATACCTATTACGGTTTTGGCTCACCGCCCGTTTGTTCGGAGGGAAAGTTTTGCTTTTGAGAGCTCTGCTCTACCATGTGACTCCATGTTATTTAATGAGACCAGCAGGATTTATAAACCTTTATATTTCTCCTTCCCATTAAGGCTGTGAATGAGCTACAGCCATGAACGTTATCCCAATTGGAGACAAAGGATAGCTCTCGCTTAGACTGAAAGAATTTTTTAGATACCATTTACGGTTTGTCTTCAGCACTCGTTTGTTCGAAGCTGCTATTCCCATTCAAAAAAGCCTGAGAGGAAAGGAACGAAAGTGATGCGCATGTCTCTCTGTCACTGACAGGCTCGTTAAGCGTTGTCAAGGTAACCGTGCTTCAAAGGATTTTACCTCCACCACTTTAAACAGCACATTTTAATCTAATGGAGGGAGACAACACTGATTTAACATTAGGAAGTGGATACAATATGACTACTGGCCATGACCCTTCCCTTCACACGCAACCCTGATAGACTTTCAAAATAAGACTCCGGGGACCCTTCAAAATAAAAGCCCCTACATTAAACTCATATTTTTTTTCCCAGCATATGGCTCAACATTATGACCCAAACTCAACGACTTTTTTAAAATTATACTCTAGGGGGGGTTTCATAACACACCCCACAGCAAATTTCAAAATAAAAGCCTCCCATTGCCACTTCATCTACTGCCCTAATAACAAGGGAAAGAGTGATTTAATGATTAGAAAGTCATCAAGTATCACTGCTGGGTCTGACCCTTTTCTCAACACACTACTGCTAGACTTTCAAAATAAGACTCCAGTGACCCTACAAAATAAAAGCCTCTATATTATACTTGCATAATAATTGATGCAAATGGCTCAGCATTATGTCCCAAACTCTACCAGTTTGTTTCTATTAGACTCTAGGGACCTTTTCAAAACATACCCCAGAGTGAATTTCACAATAAAAGTCTCCCATTTATGCTCTAATACAGCATCTATTCACCCAATAACATGGAAAACCAGTGATTTCATATTTAGAAATGGATTCTATATCACTGCTGGGCATGACCCTTCCCTTGACACACATCCATGATAGACTTTCAAAATAAGACTAAAGGGACCCTACAAAATAAAAGCCTCTTCCTTATGCACACTCATTCATTGTGCAGTATGGCTTGTAGCTATGACCCAAAGTCAACCAATTTCTTCAAATTACACTACCAAGGCCTGTTGACCACACACCTCAGTTTACATTTCCTAAAAAGGCTCTAAGATTTACACTGTAATAAAGCATCTGCTAACATAGTAACATGCGGCCTAAGCCTGCCAACTGTGCTTTCATCACCACAGCGGCTTGTATTATGCAGGTTAGTTTTTTTTTTTTTTATAAATTCAGCTCCTTAAGTGGTATTAGCTCTCTTTCTATAAGCTTCTCTCTCTGTCCTTCCTCTGCTTCTCATGGTTAGTCTTGCACATAGGTTTGTAGATTTTCAATCCTCAAATGATGACACTGTTTTCTTTATGCTGATCAACATTTTTTGATATCATGTATGGTTTGACTGTGCAGCTTTTAAGATGAGTTTGTTTCTGCCATTTTACTGCCAGATGTTTCTACCCTATAAAATCTTCAGATGATTCAATTGTTTTCTGCAGTTTGAAGTTTCTAATGACTTCCTATCACATTTTTATATGTTCTGCAGTTAATTTCAGCTTTTTTCATTCAGCAAAAGCATTCCCACTTTGATGTTTCTCCGAAACAGCTTTTTCTAGTCAAGTGGGAATGCTTATGCATTCCCACTTATTGTTTTTCACTTTTAATTTTTCTGACTCTAACTAGTCCCGCAGTTTTCAACTGATTTCAACAATTTTGGTATCAAAACGTTCAGCTTGTTAAGGAGAATTCTGTTATGTCTTTTGGTAAAGATATTTTTTGTAGTTTTCGCGATATTCAGCTTTTTCTGCATTTTTTTTGTCCCATTGAAATGCATACAGAATTCTTAGATTTCAGCAAAATTCAGCTAAACCTTCATCATCTTTGACCTTTAACTACTTCAGCATACTTTCAGCTAGAAACACCATTCAACTTTTAAAATGTTTCCGTATCTTTCTGCTATTACTGTTTAACTCGGCTTTCTTCTAACTTTTACAGTTTTGCTTCAGTGAAGCTTCAAACTTTAAAAGAAAATTTAAAGATTTTCAGATTTATAATGGAAGTCTATGGACAGAATGTTCAGCTGCTAGAGTGTGCCACTCTAGCGTTTTCAAACATTTCACTCATGCCGAACAGCTTCAACTCACTCGCTCATTTTTTACTCTATCTAGATAAATTTTACATCAAAACGTAGGGATTTTTGTCAGGATTCAGGAAATGTAACCCTCATTTGTGTGGCATTTACGGTTTTCCGACAGTTTGGCCCAGACCACGAAGAAGTCCACACTTCCCCAATAGAAAGCCAATGAGAGCTCTCTGAAAATCCGAACTGAAAATTCAAAAAAACAGACTTTTTCGTATCGCTCCCATTCGGGAACCGTTTGACGTAGCAACACGAGCCTTCTGGAAGTTGTTCCTCAGACCTTCCTAGCACTCACATTGAAGGAAGTGTGTGGATATCTTTTATCGTTAAGCTAGGAAAAAGGTTTGTTCGGGGGTAACAAATCTGTCCGAACCCCAAAATCCTCAAACTCAGAAAATGCACATTTTTACATCGTCACCGTGGCCAAATAGTTTTTAGTAGAAACATGAAAGTTGGCAGAGTCGAAGCCGAAGGACGGCTGACGCCAACGGTGAAATAATTTTTTGAATACCTATTACGGTTTTGGCTCACCGCTCGTTTGTTCGGAGGGAAAGTTTTGCTTTTGAGAGTTCTGCTCTACCATTAAGCTGCATGTTATTCAATGAGACCAGCAGGATTTCTCAAACCTTTTTATTCCTCCTTCCCATCAAGGTTGTGATTGAGCTACATCCATGAAAGTTACCCCAATCGGAGACAAAGGATAGCTCTCGCTTAGACTGAAGGAATTTTTTAGATACCATTTACGGTTTGTCTTCAGCACTCGTTTGTTCGGAGCTGATAATCCCATTCAAAAAAGTCTGAGAACTAAGGAACGAAAGTGAAGCGCATGTCTCTCTGTCACTGACAGGCTCGTTAACGTCGTCAAGGTAACCGTGCTTCAAAGGCTACGTTCACACTGCAGGCCTTAATGCTCAATTCCGATTTTTTTGTGAAATCTGATTTTTTTGCGTGTCCGTTCACACTTCCAAGTATATGCGACTTGTATGTGATCTACTGTGTGAACTGAATGCGTCCAACCGAAGTGTCCCGCATGCGCACTCGAGGACGCGATGACGTCACACGTAGCAAGCGTCCTCAGTGTTTGCGGAAGTAAACATGACTCGTAATACCGCAGCGTATATTGCGTTCTTTAAGTTCTTCTCCAACAGGAGCAGGCACATTACGAACGAAATCTTTTTAAGAAGATCAAAAGAAAGACCCTCCCCCGGTTCCGGTAAGACCCTTCGAGTTTGGTCTGAATCGAGCTTTCTAAATATGAATTAAGTCAGCAACCTCACTTTCTCTCCATTGACTGCTCTCTGTGTTATCTTC